>NW_028186901.1:2754599-2767307 GCF_003343005.1 Rhea americana
AAGAAGAGTGGTGGCACATTTTCGAGGATATCTGGAAAATTAAGCATTCTGAGCTCTGGCAAATGCATGAGCAACTGAATGCTACAAATGAGGATCATTCACTATGTGTACTACTTGCAGTTTGTGTGCCTCTGCCGATCTGACCTAACCGATCAAAGGAGCAGAGGTAATTCAGCTAACTGTGTCCTAAATTCTGTTGATGAGAAGAAATGAGAATCACAGAATCAGTAAGGTTGGAAGGGACCTCTGGAGATCATCTAGTCCARCCTCCCTGCTCAGCAGGGTCACCTAGAGCATGTTAGACAGGGTTGCAACCAGGCGGGCCTTGAACATCTCCAGAGRAGGAGACTCCACAACCTCTCTGGGCAACCTRGTCCAGGGCTCTGTCACTCTCACAGCAAAGAAGTTTTTGCTCATATTGAGGCGGAACTTCTTGCATTTCAKTTTATGTTCACTGCCTATCGTGCTATCACTGGGCACCACTGAAAAGAGTTTGTCCCCATCCCCTTGACGCCCTCCCTTCAGGTACTGACAGACATTGATCAGATCCCCCCTCAGTCTTCTCTTCCCCAGGCTAAACAGGCCCAGCTCTCGCAGCCGTTCAACAAAAAGGCAACAAAATTAAGATCCTTTTTCTTGCTTTCAATTTTTGTTGGAAAACTCAATGTCTACAAGTCTCTGGTGCAACATCAGTCTTCCCTCCTCTCCATGAAGGATTCCCCCTCTTCCTCAGAAGGAGGAGGTTATCAGTAAACCTGCTGTTCACTTCACATCATGAAAGAAAATAGCTGTGTAAAGTGGTGGGGAGTGACTGTTACCAACCCACTTATCAGGGAGTTTGAGTGACTTACTCCAAAACACGTGTCTGAATTTGAAATGCTACTCGACTGAATATGCCTCTTTTTCGCAAGGTGTGACCTCCCCATTCTGCCCAAAGGCATTTCACACATCGCCAGAAGAGCAGCCTACTGTAGCACCACCATATCCTGAACACCAGGACAAACKCCTCGATGCCCACCTAGACTTCAGTCCTGTGGGTACTAGCTCAGCAATTTGTATATAACAGAGAATATACACAGGGGATTTGGAAGCTGAAAATGCATCACCGTTGATCAGAGGAAAAAGTATTTTTAAAAAGTCTTATTTATTATAACCATTCTCGCCTTTCAAATCAGAAACTCAGTCTTATTTAAGTTGTAAATGTTTTCTTGTAAATAATCACTTTATCATAATTTCCCCAAACTATCTAATGGGAGTTGGATATAAATCAGARCATTTATCATACTTCCTACTGTCGATGTCATCACATCTTGAACCTCTGGATCTTTCTGAGTAATTGATATGTCCTTGCCTTCCCTCCCTCGCCCTCCTTCTCTTCCTCCCCTCCCCCTCACTTTGGTTTGGGCAAAGCAAAGCTGAAACTCTGACGAATTGTCTCAGCAGTGGAATATCATTAAAATTAAAAAAATACTGATGGAAGGAATGAACAGAAATAAACAACAAGCAATTTAGGAACTAAAAACAGTGACATAAGGTGCAGAATAATGGAATATAGAAAAAAAATCATGATGATGTCTGGTTGACAGATTGTTGTCATTCAGCTCTCCAGGGTTTTGTCACAACCTTCCAGTCGGGATGCAATATTAAACATCTGGTTGGAAACTAGCGTGGAAGCTGGGGGCCACCCTCCCATGGCGCGGGATCCAGCACCCCCGGCGGGCAGGGCCCCCTGCTCTGCCCCCAGCCTCTGTAGCCAGTGATTTGCTTCATCTGATTTCTTCAGAGTTGCTTTGCTTTTGGGGCAGGCTCCCCGTGTCAGTAAAAAATTAAATTGCATTAAACTAGTCTTAAAAATACGTGACCAGTGCTTTAAAATTTAGATGTGGTTTGAGGTTTGGCTTCTTTTTACCATGGCAGTTGAAGGTTGTGTGTAGACTTCAAAGGGGGCAATATGGACTCAGATGAACACATATCTTCAGGTGATGACCAACAAGGTCAGACCATACTAACACCTTGATACTTAAGCCCTTCTATCCCTGTACATTTTGAAATACTGTTCTTTCCTGGCTTTCCTGGGGAAAAAAAAAAAAGCAATTGTAGCGAAATCAGCGCAGCTACGCTGAGCTAAAAGAGGGGAGCGGATCTTTTAGTTTAATGTTTCAAAAGTGAATATTTCCTGGTCTAACTAAAATGTAAGAATTTGTGGTGCAAAAAAAAGGTTTTATGTTGTTGTTGTTTCCCTCTGCAGCTTTGAAGTGAATTTTCTTGAATCTCGGATGGAAAACRAGGCCTTCTGGATTTTTTATGATAGAAATCATAGGACAGAACGCCTCGCTTCRGAACAGCAAACAGTCTGGGAGTTTGGAAAACAGCACTATGTAAAATCAGGCATAGCAAAGAGAGATGAATATTGATATTCCTGCAGAACATCTAAGTCATTAGTTTATATAAAATTTTAGAGAGGTTTTCAGAAATCTGGTTTCTCATGAGTTCCTCAGTGTCAATTTGATATAAAATAGCTTGAAAATTCTCTGGCTAGAAATTTCATCTTGAATAAAAGTTTAACTAAAACTTTTGTGCAAGTGTGTGGAGGTGTGTGCACACATACAAGCGTTTTCTCTAGGAAAAAGTTTTGCATTCTTGAGGAAACTTTGTAATGCAATTAAGACTGGTCTTTTTTTACAAGTGACCAGCATAACTGTCTTTCTCAGAGGTTTGTTTTYATTTGTATGAAATAAAATAATACTATCAATTAAACTATAGTAAATTTAGTTTCTAATCTAGATCAAAAATAAACATGATTTCATTTCTAGATCTCAATACACTTTACAAAGGAGATTAAGATCATTATAGAAGTGGAGCTTGAGCTGCAGAGACAAAGCCTAGTAGACTATGCTGCTTCTTATCATTATAATAACTTTTATAGCCACAAAATTTATGTCCACACTAAATGGGAATGATGATTTAACTGTGCTATTATAGTTAAAGGGTAAAAAATGCATACCTAAAATACTGKGTTTGTCTGAACAGACCTGGGTTCAGTTCTTAGGTTTCCTACATGACTTTCTGCTCAGGTCAGTCCTTTGCATTTCAGCTCCCATTCCTTGGGAAGGGAGGTTGTCCRGTCTTTATAACCTGGGACCTGTAAAATTACAGTGGTTGTTTTCAATCACAAGTTATTGAGATAGGTGTTGGAATTACTAGGTGAATTTTATGGTTTTTATTCAGGAGARGGAGTATGAGATTAGACTATAATTGTTCCTTCCAACCCTGAAAAACCRTAAATATTTCTATTGAATTAATAATGGTGATAGGCTGATTTCTGCTGATCTTACCTCTGCTGGTTTTACGTTCTTCTTAACTGAATAATGTGAGCAGACCCTGGCTCAATAGCTTAACATTRTGACAGTAATTGCCAAACTATATAAATGTCTATCGCATATTTTAAAAGCATTGCACCAGGTAATTATTAGTTGCTTTGATGTTAACAGCTAAGGCAAAATGTTTAATTACATTACACTACGTTTTATTTATTCAAATAGTGGTTTTGTTTGATCCAAAGCGCCAGGGAAGGATGAGAGAAGAACATAAATAAATACTATTTGACAAGCCAGAACGGTGGTCTGATCTGTTCTGCAGAACATCCATCTAATGGGAATCAAAATAAGTAGTTAGCAGCATGACACAGTCTAGTACTACATGTAGAAAATAGTGTGAGACACTATTAAAATCTATTAGATGATAGATTGCTTTGGAAACAACAGAATGGAAGTATGGATGGGTGGATTAATTTGTCTACTCATCTATCAGTCTTTTACAGATGACTATCTAAGTCCTGGGTTCGCAGTAGGTATTAAGCGGTACTTTGCAGAGAGTGCAATTGCTGTTAGTTAGGTCTTTGTCTTAGAAGCAGGATTCTCTGTTACAAGTACCTAAATCCTGCCTTCAGTGAGGTAGAGACAATCAACTCCCTTTGGAAATCTGAGTCAAAGTATCTATCCTGGTGATTTGCTGAAAAACAAATTTTTTTGTTTTTCGTTTTTCCCTGCACTCTCAAAGATCAGCTTTATGGTTTAAGGAAAATCAGAAGTAATAATATCAGAAGGGACTAAATTTAGTCAGAAAACTTGGTTTTCTTGGATATCCAGCAACCTTTTGCRTGATACTAATGAAGCAATTTTACTAGTGTAAACTACCATTTCTTTGCTTACCTTTCATCTGTCCCACTGAGTTTTGGATAATTGAGTTTTCATATATAGTTCTCCAGCAGCATGGAATTCTGACTGTGATCCCAACACTTGTTTATGATTAATTTACTCATGAGCTAAGCTTCCAGAAATGTATGGATGCAAAGTTCAAGAGATTGTAGGCATTAAGACCTAGACATAAAATACATTTAGGTATATCCAGTGCTTCCAAGCACTGAAATCTAAGATCAGATTCCTCTTCCCTTTGTAAATCTCATTTCATTCCTCACTTAGGCACCTCAGTTGTTCTTCCTGAATTAGGTGGAATAAATCCAAATGTTAAAGTCTACACTCACAATGAAGAAAAAGTGTAGGAGAATGAARAAAGTACTACACCCCAATTCTCAGGCAATACCCGGTTCTCAGGTGGTCTTACGATCCATTTCAGAATCAGAAATCTTATGTTCACTTTCCTTTAATACACCTCACCCAGTTTTGTGTTGATATATATATTGATTATATATATATATATAGATATATATATTGATTATATTATATATATTGATATATATATATATTGTGCTTCTATGCTGCAAAACCTATTAGCTCTTTGTATTTCTTTTACAAATACATCAATGCCAAGAGTTTGTCCTCATCCTAGTCAGGCACTTGGTAAACCTCGTGCAAAAAGATAGCATGAAAATGAAGCATACARAACAGAAAGAAGACAAACCTCAACATAGTAAATGCTGTAAGAATAGAAGTTTAAACTGAAATGGAGTTGCACCTATTGTAAAGATATTTCCATCCATTTTCTTTTTTCCAAAGTGGGAGACCAAGAAGTATGACAGACCCATTCCTTTCTATATTTATATTCCAGATTCATTTGGAATTGATGTGTATCAGCTAAACTTTCACCTTTTACTGGGTCTTAAAAYAGTTGAGATTTGCTTGCTGTGATGGGACTATTATAAGTTACAAAGACGTAGTAGAGTAGTAGAGTAGGAGAAAGACTAACTCAAACTGTATAAAAACTAAACATGTAAAAATCTTTCATGCATTAATGAAAATCTCACTGTCTTTATTTCATGGCAAATGCAGCTGTAAATGTTAAGCAACGAAAGTGAATCTTTACCAAGAGATTTCTAAAAGTAAAACTGTTATAAACAAAATCTGTGTTCTGTCTCTTGCTTGTTCTTGCATTATTTGCACACTGCATACTGCAAAGTAGTACTTAAAAATTAATTGCTGATTTTCATTTTTGCTTGCACAGAAAAGGAATTTGGAATATCTCGGCAGCTTAGAGGACAATCTAATCTGATTTAGACCAATTCTAGCTAAGGACTAGAATATGAACCTTTTTCTCCCAGGCCAGTAGCTGTTATTTTCCTTCTCACTCACAGAGCTGAAGACACAGTTAACTCCTGCACATTAACAGTGACTGGAAAGCATGGAAAAATAAAAAATAAAAATAAAAATAAAAATAAACAAAAACAAACAAAACCCCTCAACCCAGGGTAGCGGAAGAAACTTGAGTCTAATCAGGCCACTGCAGAAGATGAAATGGGCTTCACAATATGTTACATAGGGGAAATGGGTTGCTGCCACCATACATTCTTCCCTCACCTCCTCTCTTTCTCCATATTCAGATTTTTCCCTAGCATGGTTGCAGAGTTTTTCTTTAAAATTAGAAATCAATTCCTAATAGGGACATGGGGTAGTCCTGGGTGGATTAGAGATTCAGAGATGATGCTTGWGACAAGCATCTTAAAGATCAGATCAAGCACACCTCACATGCTGAGACTATTCCCAGCTGTAGGGCTGCACTACTAAAGGAGTTAAAATTAAATTAACTAGATCCCTGGCTGTGGAAAGAAGTTTTCTAGATAGACTAGCTGGAGCTGACCTCACCAGGAAATAACATCCCAGGCCCTGTCYAGGAGGTAGCGCTAGGACCCGTGAGCAGTCACTGTCCTCTCCATGACTCTCCTGTAGATGCTTCCTGGAGCAGACCATCCCCCCAGTCCTCTGAGGTCTGCAGCATGTGTTTCATGATCCTCAACCAATTGACAATTTTGCCATGCAGCTTGTAAGGGAAATTAGCTACACTCGCCCTACATGAGACTTAAACTATCTGAGTTAACTTTTCTATCCTATTTCATAAACCTTCTCTCACCTTGAATCAATCATGCAGTTGCCTGTCTGTGCTTCCCACTTCTGAAAAATGGCTAATAACATCTCCCAACCTCAAAGGAGTGTTGTGCACACAAGCATTAAAAATTRTATAGTCGAGGAAGCCATAGGAACACCACAAGCAAATTTAACTTTCAGGTGCTTGAATGGAAGGCATCCTAAAATTGCGAGGTCTTAGTATTGTAACTCTGTCTTTCTCTGATGCATTCAGTACTGGCCTCTTCTCCCAAGCAATTGGTACAACACAGGAGTGAATGGACCATTGGTCAGTACTGTTATGCCAATTCTTAATTGYTTAATGTTCTGGTACAGATTTTTGCAACAGCATTGATGCTTAACCTGATTTTTGGAAGGAGAAGATGTCAGGCTGCCTTTTCCATTAATTCACACAGTTTATTTAGTTTTCCTAGGCTGTTTGGAAGCTTGATGGGGTTTAATTGAAAATGTCAGAAGGGAATGTTTTAATTTGACTGCATTTGATATTGTGGCTAAYGTGTTCGGCATTTCTTTGTAATTCAAAGCACTCTTCACATTCCACAACTGGCATTGTGATTATTTTAAAAGGTGAGATCTTTCATTCTTAATCAACATGGGATACTTGGTATTCTATACTGTTTATACGGTATGTTAATATTTTTTATGTTTATGTGCTACACCTTTACAAGGGCCAAAAAGTCAGTATTTTATGGTTTAATCAAGTACCCTTCAATCTTCGGGTTCCAAAAGATCACAAAATGTCTGAGGTCTCTGGATYTGATTCATTTCTCAATTGTTGGGCTAGAAAGAGAGTATAAATGAGTATACACTAGAGACTGTAAATACTATTTTTTAATGGAGCATTTACACAGGATATGAGGAGGTGAGGGTCAAGTGCCTATTTCCAACTCCTATTTAACTAGCTGTATAAAGCTCTGTCATGAGAGATTGAAAGAATTACAACACTGGCTACATAATTCCTATATGTTTAGGGAATGGTCCTGAGATGAAGCTTCAAGTTCATGTTCCAAATATGTTTTTCAAAAATGTTTCCTATCTTCTGAAGTACACTAGGAACCCCAGTTCATGTAATACAGCACAAATAGACTGTGTAAAAGCTTATCCTTGGCTGAACCAAAAAAATATAACCTAAAAATACATACCTAGATCAAGAGTTTACTAAGATTCTGCTCCAGCTCAAGTTTTTTCCATACTTTAATTTTATTTTATGGCTCCCAGAATAAGAGGTGAGAGCTGTCAAAGCTACTTTCCTAGTAGCAACCACTAGCTTTTTGCATCTCCTCCTGCTAAACAACAGCTTCTTTCTACATTTCTCCTGCATAAACACAATAGAAAGTTGAGTCAGAGTCATTTTCTTTCCCCAGAAAATTTTGCCTGTCTGTATGAGGTTGCAGGAAAATGTCTTTTATGAGAAYCCTACAGAAGATTAGGTATAAACTACCACAGCTAGTAGCTTGGAAGATCCAGATTTAGGTGATTTTATGCCTACCTATTTGTAGGCAGCTTGAACGYTGCAAAACTTTTTACTGGAATAAACTTATAAAGGTAAGGTGGTTAGGTAAATACTGGGTTCATTGAAAGCTGAAATATTTCAAAGACTTTGTTGACTCAGCTCGGAGAACTGAARAGTATATTTAGGTAAACTGCATCTCGTTTAGCAACATCGACAATATGCTGGTGTTAACTGGCAATCTTAGTGACAGTCTGAAGTAAAAAAAAAAAAAAAAGATCTGCTCTATCAACAAGTTTAACATTTTATTATCTTCTAGCAACAGTCAATTTAGTGTTGAATCATGAAGTCCACATGACCAAGTTGTGCCTACTCTATAGTTTAATTTCCACAAATATCAATTCTTTGTCTATCCAGAACAATAACAATTGACTGAAGGAAAGAGAAGAGACTACAAACAGTCTTGTTCTGCAGGTAAGATCATGGTAAAGTTTTCTCTGTCTTCCATGGACCTGTTTCCTTGGTATCTCTATCACTGAAGAAGCTGTTGCAAATCTTCATTTTCTGTATGAATATCCACTCAAGAGYCACTGCATCCTTCCTAACATGTTACCGATCAGCGATATATTGTACAAAAGTCCTGAGGTCTAAATAGCATTTCCCAAACAAGTCCAGTAACCAGATTTAACAAAGAATGAGAATTTTTAGGCAGGGTCATCCATCTCTGTTCCTACCAAAAACATGCACACTTTAAACTAGGGAATGTCAAAATAAAAATCTTTTATATATATATATAATGGACATGTTTAGGAACTTTATTTTTCTTCGTTTTTGAAAATAAAAAGCTTGCAAAATCTACACAAATATGTAAAATGTTTCTGGATTAGTTATTTATTACTTGGCACAATCAAACAAAAATAAAGCAGGTAACAAAATAAAATCCTTGCAACTCTTGTCATCAATTAAATACTTTGATTTATTAAATTTTACAATATAAACTGATTTCCATTGATGGATATGTGTTATAATGTGATGATACCAAGTTAATTTGTACCTAGTCTTTCTATCATGACAGAAACTTCCTAGCAAACATCTGATATAGACAAACAACAGCATTCATAAGGGTGAAATGTGTATGGAAAAGTGAACTATGTATTTCACAAAAATATTCAGAAAGTAATAAAAATGGATACAACCTTGCAAAATGTTTTGTAATTCTCTCTCTCTTTTTTTAAAGCAAATAAGTCAACTAATATACTTCTTTAAAGAATATCTCTAAAAGAGAAACAGGTCCAACTTACAATAACTCTTTCTACAGGAAATGCTGATGTTTCTAGTTTTTGGTTTGTTTGCTTTTCAACTAGGATTTGACGGAAAAGTTAAAATATGACCTCCCTACCCCATCAAAAAACAGAAAGTCCAAGACAAAATCAAGTTCAGAAGTCTGAAGTATTTTGCTGTAGCTTTGTTTGAGCTCAGTCTGTGTCTCCAGGCTGTTGCCCTGCCTCACGTGCGTTACAGTTTGAGTTTGCCATGATCCCTTCCGCTCCTGTGAGGCTCTGAGCCTCCACRTTGCACCACTGTGTTTCACCCAAGAAGTCTGCAGCAACTAAATCACAGCTGCCCTGAATCAGTACGCAGCTCAGGCCAGCACAGATTACTCTTGAACTGCCCCTACACCTCATGTTTCATCTAAATCAGGGCTCTCCACTTCCTTGAGCATCACGAGAGATTATTCTGTAGCCGTTTACTCCGGAGCTGGGTAGCAGATCAATCAGCCTTACAGTGGCATATCGCAGTGGAAAATAGTGCAAGGGATGGAGGGAAACGTGCTGTRGGTAGGAGGCTGCCAGCTGAACAACGCTCAATGAGATTTCCCAGTTAGAAAATGGAAGCAAACAAATCAAAAGGGTGAATTTCCCCTATGAGGAAAAAGATCTCACAGTGGCCAGCTGACAAACATTGAACTTTTTTTTACCCTTGAAGTACTAGCACTTTCACTCCCACTGTAAATGGTTTGGAGACCAGTGACCCACCTGTTATCATGACTAAGACAGTGATCATCWCTCAGACTTTTGCATCCGCTAACAAGGTGTTAAATGGGATGTGATTGCTCTGTCAGGGAAGGTCTCTGCTACCTGCAGCATCAGCTGAGCTCAGGGCAGAAACCTGGCTCCATCTGTGCAGCAGGATGGTATCACCAGCAGGACRTCAGGAAACATTTCCCACCCATAGCCAGAATTCACTTGCCGTTATGAAACGATGCACTGTGCTTGGCGTGAAGGCATCTACCGCCCTTTGCTGTTTCAGGAAGGTGCGTGTCCACAGCGGTGAGTTGCGGGGCGAAGGAGATGCCAGCAGTTGGAGGAAATGTGGGGCCTTGAGAAAAGTTTCCCGGGACTAGACAAGCCTTGCTTTTAGCATGTTCATCCTTTCTCATATATCTTTCAGACACTGGCTCCGCTATCAGACAGAGCAGCGATGCATTTATCTCAATCCCCAGCACTATATGCCAGTGCCAACATTATCTCTACACCCTTTGATAATTCCTCATCTACTGTCCCTGGGAAATCTGATCCCTGATTTTAGGCGAACCTCTGTTCCCTTCACTTGTAAATACAAGCTTTAGCCTAACAAGAAATCTCCTGCTTTGCAGTTTGTGCGTCTCTAATTCATGGCTAGCATTATGAAGATTATAATGATTTTCCTTTTATCTCTGCTCAGCTAATACACCAGTGATTGGAGAGAAAACAGAATAATTTAGTCGAGATTCTCTATGTTGTTTGACACTCTGTGGTTGTTTCTATTTTTCACTCAGCTTCAGATTCTTGGGGAGAACTAAACCCAGTGCAGCCTTTGATCTTTCTGACTGGTTTCCTCAGTGGATGAAGCAGCCTTATAAAAAGGGCACAAGCCCTTTTTAGACGATAACATGCTGTACATTTTCTATCTCATTCAGTGCCAGGGTGTTTGCAAAAAGCTCACCATCAGTATTCCAGCCTGTTTTTATGTGAGTCTCTATTATCTACAAAAAACATTTCCTGATCTGCTTTCTCAGAAGGTCCATATTAATTTGCTATGATCATTTCATTTTCTACGTTATCTTTCACCTCACATTAGTTTCTGCTGAGGCAGGAAAACTGCATACGCTATTTTTCTCTGCAAGCAAAAGAGGTCTTTTTCTGTCCCTGACTGTGACATGTGTACTTTTATTTTTTTTCTTTTTATTTTTCCATCGTGCTTTTAAACTGTATGCCTCCGTATTTTAACGTTCTTATCTGCTTCTCTAATTTAGCAAAGTCCTAGTTATCCCATGCAGATTGCTTGGCATAGAAAGTCTTTCCACTCCTTCTGAGTGCTGCTATTTTCCTTCCCCCATTACCTCCCTTCTGTTTGGGCAGTTCTGTGCTACTCCTATGAATTTATTAGGAGAACATTTAAAAGGAGACGTACATTTGTTATCCCAGATCCTTTCTTCATCTCAAGACATCACTGCTTTCGCATCCCATTTTTGTTTATCACATCTTTTCTGCTACCACCCTCCCCAGAAATGTCTTTGAAACTCTTGAAAAGTTCATTGGAAAATGCAGGCTTCAGCAGCAGTTAAAACAAACAAAAAATTACACAGACAATTGTCCTGCTTTCACAGCACGATCTGTCAATAGATGTATATTATCTTGATGAAACATATTTATCTTGGCATTTCAATTGGCTGAGCCGCCAATTCAGACACCATTTTTTTCTCTTTATTAAGATTTATATATTCTTAATCAAAAGTATATTTATATAAATGATGTTTATACATTAAGATAGATTGTTCTGGATAATTAAAAATAATAAGCTAAAGACACTTCTATACTCTGAGATGGGTCCAGTAATAGCATTCATGAGGGCTCTCTATTAATTGATTTCACTGCTCAGTGATACAAGCAAACAAAAATCTTAAGTGCTTTGTTGTCCTTTCTATCGCTTCATGGGAAGTTGTTTTGCATTCTATCAAAAACATTCCGTTTTAACCTGAAAGAGCATAAAAATCTTGAAAAGAATGGATATAAACTGAAAGTCTGAGAAAAACAAAAATTGTCKTCTTCAAAATCAATTAAAATAATTTATTTTGATTATTAAATTTGTTTTGGCTGCTCAGTCTTTCATTAACATTTCTTCCAATATTTTCTTGAAGTGAAAAATATTATTTGCTTCAAAACTCCTCAAAAAACAACCCACAACCATTTCAATAACTCCATAACTTTTTTTTTTTCTTTTGCCACCACAAAAATCAATGAAGCCAGCCCTTCCTTGTGAAAGGTTTCAGTTTCGATGAATCACCTTTTTCTGATGAAAAAGTGTTTTGTTGAAAAATTCTCACCCTGCTCTGTTTACTGTACTGGCTTAGTTCTGGATGAATGCTTCCAGCAATCAGGACGGCAGAGGAGAAYATAATCTGCAGGGCTATTGACTACTTGTTGAAGGCCAAAGCGAGGTTAACAATAAAACCTGCTGCAATGTACATTTAAGCTACTGCGAGCTGAGAGAGGCTTATCCCAGGTCTCAAGTGGATGGAGGCTTCTATTTAGCTCACCTGGTAAATCTGCTGCCTACCCTCTTCGAAAGCGCCGCGTGCATTTCGGGCCTGAAGGATCCAGCTCGTTTCGTGAAAGTTGCTTAGTTTCATTATCTCCCACTTAAGCCCGTGTTTGCTGAGGGTGCCACGGCGGCTTCTCCGTCGCACGGATACCCCCGCGACAGCCCAGCCAGTCTCGTGGGGGAGCCTTAAGGTTTGACAGTAGCTGTGCAGCCCACACTTGTAAAAGTTTCATATTCCTCCCCCTGCATCGTAGCTATTAGGTGATGTGACATATAAGGAAGCTAGCAAGCAAAAAA
>NW_028186901.1:2767427-2826060 GCF_003343005.1 Rhea americana
AAAGAATCCCCACAGTGCCACAAGCAGAATGACTAGCCTGTAACCAGTCATGATAGTATTGGGCTCAGGCTATGCAAAACTTCTGTTTAGCAGTCCCTTAATTCTCATTTAAACCCACCGATGAAAGCCTATCTTAAGGAAATGAACATAATCATAGAAGTAAAGAAAGAGGAAAAGAAGAAAGAAAAGTTATGGTTATTATGTATAATTAGAGATGCCAAATTAATTAAATGTCTCTTCTACTAGGTTTATTTTAAGACAATTTGTGCTAGAAACACCTCAAAGAAACAAGCAAATGAGAGAAAAGAAAAACAGAACAGTTACATGAGTCAGCCAAAACTACTAAAAGAGCTAAGAWCAGAAATGAAGACCTCAAAGGCTCACATTTTAACTGCTGAGGCAGGCAATTAATTGTGTTAATCTGAGTCATTGTGGATGTCCTTTGTAAAAAAGGTAGATTTGGTACTTCAAAGCTCCTGCTTGTTTGGTTTCAGAGTTTCTCTCTCAAGAAAGCTCTGCTGAGGGCATCTGCCCATAATTCATCATATMTTAGTCTTTGGTTGCCCATCTGTGAAAGAAACTAGAACCAAAGTCTGGCTCCCATAGAGAGAGTTATCTCCAGAAAAGGGGGTATGGAAAGATTCCCAGCTTAGGAGGTGAACCCAAAGTCACTTTCAGATTTGAAAATGAAATAATTTAGAACAATAATGAAGGGAAATATTGCCACTGTGGTTGCTTGTAAGCAGCACTGTGGTGGCCACAGTGAACCCTAGAGATCAGGAGGTCTATAAGTACTAGACACACACTAGCATAGTCTGCTCAGCCTCAGTTTTAATGTATTAGCCCTTTAAGTTCTTGTATAGATGCTATTGGTGTAAGCATTTTTTTTTTTTGTGATATGAACTGCCTTCCCTTTAACTCCTGATAGACCTGCTATTAATGAAGATAAAGTATCAGAACCTTCCTTTATTTCTGTTGTGAAGGATATTCTCATATGTAATTGAAAATTGCTCCCTAGATGGAAACTATCAAGTTCGAAACAACATCTCAGGTGCATATTTAAAAACACTTTTCAGGTTCCTTGTATATGGATTAGTACTTCTAGCAGCCGTCTACAAGACCAGACTGACTGTATCAAGTTCCCAACAATGACATTTCCGAAAGGACACAAATGTGACAGAGGTATCACGCACAGCAGGTTGAACATCCTGCGTCACSATTAAACACCTCTCTGCATCAAACGCTTGAGGCCATCTCACCAACCTTCTCACTAACCTTCCTTTTTACAAGTTTTCTATGATTTAAATACATAAAAATGTATTGTGCAAACCACATACAATATAGAAATGCATAAAAATGAATGTTCAGGCCACTAGGGCCACTCACGAAGTAGCACTAAGTAGTAAAAAACCACCAGGAAAAGGATCCTGGAGGTTCTGATGAACAGCTGTACTGTATTTCATTTGGGACCTGAATCTGAATGCATGAAAATGAACACAAAAGTTATGTAGCCACAAGAATCTTCAAAGAAACAGGCGTGAGGAGCATACTTACTACTAATATGTACTTACTGCTTAAGCTAGTATTTATAGGCCAATGCAAAGTGTTAAAAGAATCCCGATTAAAATCTTATTAATTTGGATATCTTAAAGAAATACAAAGGAATGCATCTGCATCCTTGAGATCCTTAAGTTTTTGACTTTTAACTCCTTTTCTGGAAAAGAGAAAAGGCACATATAGCCACGTGAATATGAGACATGTAATGCCAATATTATTTAATTTGTAATACTGCTTTCTTTCTCACAGGATTTTCAAAATGAGTTCCTCAATCGCTTTTGGACCTGCTAAATACTGCTATAATGTAAGTAATGGTAAATAGATTTATTTTTCCTTTCACTGTCAAGCCAATCTAATTTAGACTCTTCCATCACATTTATCACCAGGGCACCTGACAAGTTGTCCAGTCTCTTTTGAAATTCTGGGCAAAGAATCCTAATTTAATTCAGCAGAAAACTATCCCAACTCCCATTAACGTCAATGAAAGGTGGGGCTGCTTATACAAAAACTGAATTAGATCTAACATGCCCAGAAGTCATGTACTTTATTTCAAAAGTAGGATCCAGTTTTTACAGTTGATAAAAGGTAGAAACTGCTAGAAATGCATTGCCCTCTCTTTTGACAGCTAGAAGATCCTTTGTAAGCATAGAGGAAAAAAAAAAAAAAAAAAAAGCGGGCATGGATTTTCCCAAGTACAAGAAATTTAGATTTGTATTTTAATGGCCTTAAAGTTCTATTTTAATTAGGGAAAATAATTTGAGGAAGATTGGTAATAGGCAAAACTTTGAGACCTTTTGTTCTTTAGTGCAGTGAAGGAAACCTCATTAGAGAGGATTTTCTTAGTTAGCAGGGCTTCAGGGTTAATGAGCTGTGAGTGATAATATATAGTAGTAATCCCTCATGGCTGTAACAAGTTGTATTTTATAAACTCCTTAATCTCRGTAGTGAAAGAGATGTGGGGTACGGTAAAGAGAAGAAACTAATTTTTGCAGGGCTCGGGGATGTTCCAGAGATCCTGCTCCCTGTCTGGAAGGTAGCTGAACGAAATTGCATGGAGTATTTCTGTACCCAGATGGTCTCCCCAGGATGACAGCATCTGAGCACTTCATAAACTCCAGGTAGAGAAAGGCTGTGCATGTGTGGAGGAGAGAAGACTTCTGCAAGGAACCGATGGGAATTATCTTAAATATTTTTAAGATCAGGGCCAGAAACATTTAAACCCAAATTTGCCATCTAAAAATAATAATAAAAAATATATATACATACATGAATACATACATAAATAAATAAAATAAAACATGGAAATGTGGTAGATAGTTGTTGCAGACTCACCCACCACTGAAGTATACTTCCCATAACCTCCCTGAAGACTCCTTCTGCTCACAGCATCAATGACCTCTCCTGTGCTGAGCATGCWGGGTTATTTAATTATTTATTTTAAAACAAGACTTCTATATAGAAGTATAATAATTACAGATGTTTTCCAGGAGAAAGAATGTAAACACTCAGTACTTCCAGAGGAWATCAAAACCCAAGTCTCCTGTTACCCACAGCCAGACTTTATGAACCAAATTATCTATCAGTTTTTCTCATTCAAGGCACTGAGATCTCCCTTAAATTAAGGAAATTAGGTTTATACTCAAGAATTGTTCACTAACAGAAGAGCTTGCAAATCATATAATAAGTTGTTCTGGGGTTTGCGATATGTGAAAAAACTTCAGTCTGCCTTTAAAACTCTCCATTCTTCAAAAACAAAACTTAGATAAATTGAAGAGATGAAACATTCACTGAAAAGTATATTTTAAAAAATCAGCTATGTTTTTCTCAAAGATCATTTAGATTTTAAAATAAAGTAAAATTATATACAAAGGCTTATCTTTTCTGTTTTATTTACCAGCAGTGATATTTGAGTCTCTTCAGAAATCTTTTCCACCTAGGATAGTACATAACACCTGAGTAATCTCAGGTGCCGCTGTTCAACGTTTGTGGGAGATAATTTTGTGATCGTTTTAGCTTTTCAGTGAAATGCTGCAAACATTAATCCTTGCAATGCCCATGTGAAGTTGATAATAAGTATTAATCTTCAGCTGGTATAAATCAATGTAATGCTATTGACTAGGACTGGTTGATTTTTTTTTCCCTTCAAAACTGCTTTTCTATAGAAAATAGGGGGGGGAGGGGTGTGCTATTTACATGTAAAAAAGATCTGCTTACTATGGTAAAATATTTTTTGAAAGAACAAGTAATTCAAAGAACAAGTTAGCTAGACCTAAAAATGAATATTTTGCTTCATATAAGTCAGTTGGATTTCCAGTGAGGTTGCTGTTCAGATGCTCCATCTTCTCTTAAGGGACAAATTCTTCAGCTGGATTTTGTCTTTCAGGAGGTTCTCTTGATGAGACAGAACAGATAGTTCAGGTTTTAAGTCAAGTTATTTTAATATTTCACTTAAAAGGGGGGGAAATATGAAGGGAAACTTGACAGGGTGCATCTTATGAAACACCTTCTGATAGTTTTGCAGAGGCAAATCCATCCAGGTGGTCCCTGGTTTGTAACTGGCCTCATATTTTTCTTTTCAAAACTGTTTCAGATCTTAATTAAGGTTATAAGAAAGAATCTTTCCATGCAATTATTTTAAATGTTTTATTTGCAGGGGGTCAATGAATTAGATGAGTTTTGTTTTGTCCTAATATTTAACTTGGAACTGTTTTATTCTGTCTGAAAAGCGGATAGAAAGGGGGCGAATGTTTTGCTTGATGTAGCTTTGGGAGAAGGTGAAAATTTTCCATTAAATAATGTARTGTTGAAAAGATGAATGTAACAGCTTCAGATAGAACGACTGGTTCATTCGAAAATTCATTCCTTAAAATGGCTTGGACTTTGAAAGAAGAACCTGGAAAGTGAATTAAGCTTTGTGATTTGAAACAGCTTAAGATTTCAGTAATACTCAAGGCTTTTCATCTTTAGATCCCAAAGCACTTTTCAAGAGGTAGCAGTGGCAATGCCATAAGAATGACAGATTAGGTGACTTCCCCCCAAATTCTGCAGCAGGTCTTTTATGGCTGAGAAAAAGGCTCTGGTTGGCTTTGGAGGAAGGCTGGAGCAAGGAAAAATTACTCCTGCGGTCCCCTAATCAAGTAAACAGTGTAAGCAAGAGCTTTTATGTAGACTGAAGCACATGCTTGAAGTTAAAGACATGCTGAAGTGTTGTCCTGACCTGGGATGCTTCCCTGAAGTAAGGCTGTGGGCTAGCTGCCCAGCTTGCAACGTAGCACGAAGAGAGATAGCGAAGCTGAGCATCGGAGGAGCGTAAGAAAGAGCAGGCTGGGGAATGCTAAACATACGGGGCTGGAGAGGTACCGTTGTTTGGAACAAAAGATCGGAACAAAGCCTCAGAACAAAGCTGCTGAAATAAATTTGAAAATAAAGTGTAATATTACCAGAGAGTCATATTGTCAGTAGCAAGAGTGCTTAAAAAAAGAAAAGAATGAAGGAACGAGAGAGAAAATAACTGACTGGTAATATTTTAAAGGGTAACCAATGCTCGCTAGCAGCTGCAGTAAGACATTAAGTAATAGAGCACAGTAATGTTAACAGCTCTCTTGGTAAGAGTGGTAAATGAAATAAACTCAGCATTCGGTGTATCATTAATCTATAGTGAATAATGGCACTGGTAGTGTAAGGAGATTAAAAAGGGCATTGTAAACATTTGTGGCTGTATAATATACAAATTAAAAATGTGTGAAAGCTCACAGCTGCATAATCTACAAATTAAAAAGTGTAATAGCATAGCATTAATTACTGGCTGATCAATTCGCCCATAATTGCTGGCATGTAGATGAACAATTACAGGTCCAAAATGTTATTTGAGAAAGAGACATTGACCTTGGAACCGTAAGAAATGACAATACGTTATAAGGTAATACTGGCTGGTGTCAAAATCCGCTATCAGTATTTGCTGTTGCAGGCTAGTTTGCTCAGCAACCCTAATCATACTTCTCCCTGTACGTTATTGTGCCTGAAGTAGATTATTTTACATTTGAATTACAGAAATATCTTACTGCAGAGTATTTCCTGTAATCGCTGTAGATAGATGCTTATACGCACGTTACTCAGAGTACATATGTAACCAGTACCACAGCTTGTTACAGGAGGGGACCAGTATCGGAGCCAGTTTGCGAGGCTGCTGGATGTTTCCCGGTTACGTCTCCCTGCTTCCGTTCGCTCAGATATTTGCCAAAYGTCGTCAGCTTCGTCTGTCTCGTTCAGATTTCTTGGTTGTCGTGGTTCTTTGAAAACGTCAGCCAAAGGCCTGCAAATATTTCTGGGAAAACCCAGAAAAATCGCGGCTGGGCGTGTTACTCRCCTCTGTGCGCCGAGTCTCTTGCAATGATTGTAATTCCCACTTATTCAGAGGAGACTGCTAGGTTAGAGCAACCCGACTGGAAGGTAGTCGTGAAAGGGAGGGGGACTCACGGGAGGGAAAAACTCAGGACTGAGGGGTGAAGGAGGGAGCTTTGCATAAGAGAGACGTAGGTGGGGATCCTGGCTAAGCCTAGGACAAAGRTTCAAAATAGGAAGCAGTGAAAGAGAACTAGCCCAGAGAAAAGGAGAGCAGGATGTAATTAAACCCTTTTGTGTATAGGGACCAGTTATACGATCTTTAATTAAACACTGATTTTTTTTTTCCCCCATTGAGGGAGGGTAATGCAGGGGTCTGCAGGTGCACATGGTTGTGCAGTTAAGAACAGACAAGTCTGACATTTCCTTGCTTATGTTGCAATTGTAACAACTCTTCTAACATAATATATAAATTTTATATACAATATTCAGGTCTTAATTCTGCAAATATGTCCATTTGCTAAATTTACTTGAATAATTTCACTTATTTTAATGTGACTGTTTTCACAGTTAATATCAAATATAAGGACATACATGAGGTTGAACTGGTCTTGATACCAGTTTAAAGATATCAGTAGTTTTATYTGCTTGCCCAAGATATAAACTTCCTTTATTTCTTCCCTGATGTTTATATAGTCTTGCTCAATTATACAATTCACCTCCTATCTACATGCCTTCAGTATTGCTTTTTCTATGAAGGCATCACGCAGTATGTCAGAGTTTGTGCAATAAATGAACACTAACTAGTTATTGGTAATAGCAGAGGGCCTTTGGAAATCTATTTCTCTCGAAAGAAAGTTTAGTGCTTGGTTCACTAAAATTCTCTTGCTAAGAAAAAGTCTTCTAGCAACAGAAAGCGTATGACCCCAATGCTCTGCTCTCTGGACTGCCTCTCCAAAGAATAGAAAATCAAATTCAAGGTCTTAGTCCTGATAGTCACAGCTCTCTATGGGATCTACACAGGTTATCCAAGAAATTACTTCCTCCTGTGCAGCACTGACTGTCCGTAACAGAAAAACAGTAACTCTGACCTTAGGAGTAAGACTTGAAAGTGCTGAGGGTATCTGTGCCATGGCTAAGGAACAAAGTCCCAAAGCACATAAGCAAGGGCAGGAAATGCAACTTCTCCAGTAAAAACACTGACAGGAAAAAACAAAAAACAAACATCTCCCCCCCACACACACACCAAACCCTATCTAGCTATTAAAGAAAGGAAAATAAACAATACACAAGGAGTCTCAAATAATAACGATGTACTTAAAATTGGTATTCGCACACTTCCTAGTTTATATCCCTTTTCTCTGGCGTTATGCTCATCCTTCAGCTGCTCTTGGGGGTCTTTTAGTTGATGGTCTCGGTCTGGGGGGAGTGCAGCATGTTAGCACCGTGGCTTTTTGGCCAAGAAAAGCGTGATGGTGATGGTTTGTTCTTCTCAGTCTAGGGTTTCATCACAGTCATTTTTATATATTTCCAAATACGCTTTTATGCCTTGCACTTTGCTCATTTGCCTTCAATTCCATGTTACTTGCAAATTTATTATATATGGTGCATTTTATGTATGCTAGWTGCTATACATAGCCGGGGTCTCCAGCCCCAGCCCATGCCTGTCCCTCACTGCCCCGTGCCGCACTCTGCACCACACTCTGCCCCCATTTCCAGGCCTCCGCTAYCCTACAAGGCATGTATTTCTTGATACTACATTATGATGTTAGTCATCAATTTTCATTCCACGCAGAAGAGCTACTTGTTCCTACTATCTATATAAAAATTAAGGCTGCACCATAAAAGTTAAGCAAAAGTGAAACAAAGCAAGCATAGCCACCTGGTCATCAGAAAAACTGCTGTTCCAGCTAAATCAAGTAAAACCAAAGCTGCAGGCAAGTCAAGAAAAGTTTAGAGAGAAAAAGCCTGACAAGTCCCAGACCTAAGGCCTTACAAACTCGGTAGAAAGTCTGTAGCCCAGCACGGTCACTGGCAACGCTGTATTACTGGGCTGCAGGGTGGTAGGTCAGTGCTCCTCACTCAGAGGAAAACTTCCAGATGGGAATGAGATATGATTTGGCACATACCAGTTTGAAATATGCTGGAAACTTCTCCTGGAGGAAGGAAAAAAGTAAAGCAACATTTCATATAAATATATTTTTTTCCCCTCTGATAAAACAATTAACTAAACATGGTAAATAAAGCCTTTTTTTAAAAAAAAGGAAAAAGGAAAATTTAAAATTTAAAAAAGAAACAGATATTTTTGGTTATGTCTGTTTAACATGCTCCAGGTGACCCTGCTGAGCAGGGAGGTTGGACTAGATGATCTCCAGAAGTCCCTTCCAACCTTACTGATTCTGTGATTCTAAGAAACAGAGACTAATTTTCAGTTATACCCTAAAATGATTTAATAAAAGCAAATATTTTACAAAAATAAATTTAAGTGTTTTTGTCAAAAGTTAGAATTATRTTTTGCTAGCTGTGATTTTTTTTCCCCTCTTCTTCTTTACTACTGCTATATAAATAATGATGGCAATTTTAGTTTAGTAACCCAGACTRGCCAAACCTAAATTTGCAGGTTGAAACACAAAGCAATAAGTAGCTTTGTGTTATTTATGAATATCACAAAATATAAWAGTCAAAAGAGACAAAATGTGAAATATAAACCAAAACTTTTAGCTGCTGATGGTGACTTAGATGACTCAGTTTTTGGACAGTCAGTTTGACATACATTTTACCACCACATATTTGGGAAATATAAAAGGTCCAAGTGCTTAAAAACTGTCCTTTCTACCCCAAAGGTACATCAAATTATATTGTGTCATACAGATTTTTTTTTCTTTTAAGATACAAAAGCCCAAGTCAATCTGAAACATATAGTGCTGCATAAAAGTCATCACGAGCTCAAGCAAGAAGGATGAATAAGTGCACCAACCTGCTTCCTCCAAAGTACTGGCCTCGTATCTTTTACGGTAAACAGTTATAACCGACCTATAGGCAATTAAGCTTAAACAACGGCCATCCTTTTTATACCATAAAGTAGATCTAGGGAAGGATATTTTGAAGCCAGAAGGTCTGGTAGAAAGGAGATGTTTTGCTTGGCCTTTTCAGAAGACATTCCCACTGCCACCAGAACCTAAGGCTTCCCTATGGGYTGTGAAAAACATCCTGTCCAGATCAAGTAATACAGCAGGAGAAAGACTTTTTTTTTTTGAGTCCTGAGAAGAAAGGTAATTACAAGCCACCTAATAAATCTGATACGATTTTAAGTTTGACTCATCTCAAAATAACTAAAAAGATCCTCACCCTACCTGTCTCTTCCTTGAACAGGACATTTTTGAGAGTCCTCAGCAGAAGRAGGTTGCTTGCTAGTTTTTCTCTATTTGGACACATTCATCTTCAAGGAAGCATGGTAGAATTTCCGCAGCAACAATAATGACAATAGATAAAGTTCTTTTTCTCTTTTAAAGTGCTTTTCTCTACTCTTATAAAAGAAAGTTATAGTCATCTGAAATACTGTGAAACAGGAATGTTTTCTTATAAAAACTTCCTGCAGAAAAGGGGAAAAAGGATTATGGATTACCAAAGAAAAGATATTATACTTCGAATTTATTTATTTTTTTTCTACTGTTTTCATTGCTGTTCATAAAATACTGCATATATGTTTTTGGATTGACCTTGTYATGGAACAAAGCAGGGCAAAATCTCTGTATTTAAATCTGAAATGAGATTTAAAGTTATGTTATGTTTGAATCTTTTTAATGTCTTCATTAACACCTTTGACTACCATTTTTTTTTATTTAGCACAAAATTCCTCAGATCCCTATGTCATCCAAAAAACATCCATTAGACATGAACACCAGCCAGATCSTGGCATTCATAACTGACTTGTATAACATTGTCCTTCACACAGAGTCTATTGACAGACCAAAATACCTGTCGCCTTGAAGACTTAGCCTGTGCTTTAGCCATAAGAAAACATTTACCCGTTGGTTTTAATTTGTGAAATAAGAACTGCTGCTTTGGGGAGTTCATGCTTCACATTKTCCCTGATGTGGAACAAAAAATTTGAGGAGAGGAGAGCCCATTAGTGAAAATAAAGATACTGCAAAATCATTAAGAAAGTCCTTATGGAGTAGGCCAGCTAGAAGATGTAGCTTGTTATCTGTAACCAGCTGATTTTATAGCTCTCTTTATACATSAGTAGATTGAGCCTCTGTTTTAGGAAGGGGAAAGAATTGTGGATAAAAAGGATGTTTGGCTKCTTAGCATAAGGCAAGCCTTCTCATTCACACCCCTTGTACGTCCTGCTAAGAGAATGAAGAGAAAATAAAATGGCTAGACTGGATGCATCCCTAACTTGTCCTGTGCAATCATCCTGACAGGTGGTTTATATAGCTATAAGGAATGTTTTTTTCTGAAATTTCACAATTGTTTCCATGACACTCATGTCTTTTAAATTGTTTGTATCTATCGCATTGTGGAATGGTGATCCTGTTTTATGTATAGGTAGCTTTCAGATGCGCTGAAATTTTTACATAAATTCTCTTCTTTCACAAGCTGGGGATGAGAGGGAGAAGAGAGAGGGGTGTGAACAATGTTATTGAGGTGTTTTATAACCTTTATGAAGCGTAAAAGAAAATTAGGATCCCAAATAAGTAACAAAGTATATGTGCAGACTTTAAAATAAAAACACAGATAAATAGAGATTTCAAAATAGAAATCATCAGTTCTTTCTTTATTGGTCTTTCAAGGCCCGAGCTGTTTTTAGTGCATTCTTTGTAGCATGGGATAATAACATTGGTCCTAAAACTGTACGTTTTAAACAGATTGTTCAGGTGAGGCTAGACTGTGGCATTGTCCTTTAGCTGAGATATCTTGGAGGGGAAGATGTCCAGGTGAAGATGTGAAGTCGGGAGAAGTCCCCATCTACAGAGCAGAGAGGGTAGCGTTACATCGTGCTTTACTGACCGTTTGGCCAGAAGGATTTGAGAGTGGGATGTGTCTAAGGAATAAGCCATAAATATGGATATTGTTATTACGTCTCCTTGATCCTTGGAATGACTGGTCAGGAGAAATATTTTGATTGGTCTCAGGCTAGCTTGGTCCATCTAAGCCTGAAGAGGTTATTTCTACAGAAGGGTTTTTGAGGGTGGAATAACAGTCTGGTGACTACCCTTTCTATGAATATCCCAGTGTTGATGGCATAGAAATAGCACTGAGACCTAACAGTCTTTGGCTGTTAAGCAGCCACACAATGTCCAACCGTAGACAAAGTATTTAAGCTGTTAAATAGATTGCTGGCATAARACACAACTTTACAGAGGAATCTGGTCCTTCATCTTATTTCTAACCTAATGCACCACATATTCTACTCATTCTTTCGTTTCTTTAGATCTGAGTTGAACCTTGGGGCTGATATAACTTTTAAGTTATTGATATCTGCAAGTGGAGCTGAATTTTCAAAAAAAAAAAAAAAATGCAACACCTCACTCCTACAGATAAAGTGAAGTTGTTTAAAAAATATGGTCCTCAGACTGTATAAGCTTATATCATTTTTTCCCCCTTCTCCCCTGTGAAGCATGGCTTAGAAGTCACAGCTGGCACATTAGAAAAAAGAAATACAGTAAAATGAATAAAATATACTCTCATTCACAATTTCCTAGAGGCTCCTTGGTTGTTAATTGAAACTTTTGTCTACTTTATTGAACAATAAAAGTGACAGAAACTACTCTCAGGTGTCCTTCAGTATTAAAAAGAGGATAAAGGGTTCCTAGCAAAGGTGACAGAAATTAATGTGGTGAGCCCAGCTATCAAACATTTTGATATGTGAATTGCCTGATATTTCTATAATGCCTTCTTATGATTGGAAATGTTATCGCTTCTATTGAATCAATAGAAAATGTTAAAGCTCCGTGGAACCCCAATTACAAAATAAAGCTAGAAGGTTAACATCTGGGACCAGCAGAGATAGAAACAATTTCTATTGTCATACCTTTCTGACAAGTAAATGTCAGAAACATAACACCTTCCGCCAGGCTCAGTACAGAGCACATGTAAAAGAGTGATTGCAAGGCAGTCTCAAGTCAAATCACCTGTCATCTCAGCTTTGACATGGAATTACTTTTGTTTTATGCATCTATTAACCTTGAACTATCAGCATTTGTTTTAATGTTCTGGTCTGAAGTGACCTAAATGTACTTCTTTAATGCACTTACCACTGTAGCTGAAAGAGGGAAAGAACAGGAGGAAATAAAAAATGAAAGAAAACTGTTAAGAAAGGATGGGTGAAGCTGCTGTGGTTTCTGCGGCAGCCCATTTGCCTGCTCCCATGTGGGAGAGGAAGTCATAGGGATGTCCCTGGCAGAAAAGACAGGAGACCTGAATGGTGTCAGTAGTGATTTGTACAACATTTCTGGCCTACAGGATGACACTCTACCTGCACCTCCTTTTTATTTTCCCCCCATTGGGACTTGTAGGGTGGAAGAATAAAAGCAGAGGATGAACCCTGAGGATGAACATAGAGGATGTAGGACCCTCTGGCTATGGACAACAGGAGCTCTCTGTTGCCAGGGGAAATGAGGGCTGTGATGTTGCCTCACTACGAAAAATGACATGTCTGAGAAACCGCGTGTCTGGTTGAACTTCTAGGGTTGCATAACGACATACAGATGGTGTCAGCGTTCTCTGACCAGCACAGACCCTTGCCCTAAGTGGTTAGGGGGATATTAGAATACGAGACTTTGAAGGGTTGTGGCAAAAGATCTTATTAGAGAGATTATCCTCAATTTCCTCCAGAACAAGGAAGCTCAGAATGCTAATTTAGAAGAATGGAAATTGCCGCTGTCAAAAATTCCTGAGCAAAGAAGAAAAAAGCCCTTTCGTCTGTACATTTCACGTCATAAATCCTAACTTTGTTCCTGTGGGATGTGGAGAAGAAAGGTTGTGCTTGAACCACCAGTTGAAATCAATGGAAAGACTATCAAAGGTTATAAAATATGATCATTTCTAGGCAATTGGAACCCTTTATTTCTTAAGGAAACACATTATTTTAAGCCAAGCTTTGCAAGCTGGCTACCAAAAGATTCCCTTGGTCCTGAAGATTATCTGCACATATTGCATGTTCTAGGCTTGTTTAGGTTCTTATTAGAGAACCTTTTGCAATAGTGTTTGGACACTTCATATGCCTTTACATAGCTATCTTCAAATTTCTCTGAAGTGACATCATTCTAAGAGGAATATAAATTCTAAAAAGCTGATTCTTCAAAGGCATGAGTAACAGCAAGATGTCTCTTCCAGCTAGTGAAGATTAGGTGTCTAGATACTGTTTGAAATCTAACCCAGATAGAAAGGCCAGATTTGTGAACAAGTTAAATGTGTGGAGAACAGCTTATTGGAATTTTCTAAAGAATCAAAGCAGTATTTTGTGTTCATTTCAACATCCTTCTGATGGAGAGGAATTTCCAATCAGAGAATTGTGCGTTAAAAGCATTTAGTATTTTTTTTAATTCAAATTAGTATTATCATCATCATCTTATGGATTTTTATGGACCTTGATATGTGATCTGAGGATATATCAAAGGACCATATAGATTCCTGCATTTAAAGGCTATGTCTTTTGGTGATCCCTGTCACTATGGCATATGTGATGTGGAAGAACCATGTATCTTTGAATAATATGTCCTCTAAGATCCACCATACTTATAAATCAAGCATACCTGAGGCACTGGTGCCTCTCTTCCCACTCCCATTGAACTATTCTAGCATACACACAGTGTAAAAGAATGAAGAATCAGACCAGTAATATAGTCACAGCTGTAATTGCATTTTTATTCTTGTGATGCCCAAAATGTGAAGTTAACAGCTTGTTATGTAGGTGTACATTAATAAGCACAATGGGGGTTCATAATAGAGCTTCTAGGTGCTAATGCAATATGAATTCATGAATTAATAATTGTCATTAATTAAAAAATACAGCAGAATACTACCCTGCAATGACTGACAAAATGTTTCAGCAGTCTCTCTGTCACATCTTACTTGTGGCTATTTCTAGGGTTTTTGTATAGACCTAGAGAATAAAGGCTGGTAGGGGAGGAGAAGGGGAGGGAAATTACAGGTCCTCCCAAAGAAGAGTTCATGAAATGGGACAGAAGTAGAAGGAAATATAGGAGGACAAAGTCACTATGAAAACTCCAACGGGGAAAAAGCCCAGATGGCCTATGGAAATGATAAAATTAAGTCTTAAATTGATGGTGATACTAAACTTGGGACTTGATTATCCTGACAGATGTGCACGCGACTCCCGTTGACTTCAATAGGAGGTGTGCGCGTGTGGCTGACGGGAAAATCAGGCTTTAGAGCCAGTGAACTGTGTTCAGAGAAGGAGAGTGAAAGAGAGGAATGAAAACCTCTAGGGAAAAGTGATAATTTCAACTTTATTTGACACTTCATGGCTGAAAAATGTCGGTGACTAAGATGTTTTCATTAAAATAAAACCAAAAAACAAAACAAACACTTTCATAAAGTTAAAGCAGAAGAAGTCTTTTACCTGGTGAAAGGACAGAAATCCCACAGGGAATCAGTTCCCTTCCTCCACCTTCCTATTCTCCTCCTCCTCCAAAGCRTTACCAAAGCCCTGGCAAGTTTGACTCAAATCTGCTGCTGAAAGCATGGAGTAGCAGCAGAAAGAACATTGATTTTACACCAGTTTGCACCGGGTTGATTGAGATCCAGGATGATCTCAATCCAACCTGAGGAGTGTAAAGGAATATGAGATAATAACATAAAATGACTAAAAAGGGTCTTGTCTGAAAACATGAACAATAATTCTATGATTGAAAGGATGTGAACATTATAGCAAGTTTAAGGGCTATTAAGCTAGTTCCTATGTGAATCTGTAGTGTGAATTGTATAAGCATTTGGAATRTGTTGATGATAAAGGGATTCATAAAAGTTGTTGTGCTGATTTTATGTTGATGGATGTTAGAATATAAGATGAATTATTAACCACAGGAAAGTGAGACTAATGTTTAAGTGCTGTGATATATGTGTAATTGAAAGCAATTTCTTCTATAGAACAAGGAGATTGTGGGTATAAGTGAAACAAACTTTGAATAAAATACARGTGAAGTGGAATCTTTTACGTGTTCAGAGCTAGGAAACAAAMGGAAAATAAACTTGCCTGAAAAACAAATATTACTATTAGAAATAAATAATTTGCATTTATATAGAAACTTCTATTCAGAAAAAAGCCCAAGGCAAGTTACCCAGTTTCTAAGCCATTTATAAATAATGCTGTATACCTAGAGATACACATGCAATATCTATTTTTAGGGATCAYAGGCCTTTCTTGCAAAGTTGTTTTCAGTCATACAGCACTCCAGTAAGACCAATATAACCATTTATACCTTAAGAGGGGAAAAGCAACATGAAAGGTTATTCAGCTTTTTCCTGATGAAGTCAATAGCACAATTTGGCACTAAATGCCATACCTGATGTGAYACTACAAATCAACATTCATCATCAAGAGGAGACACAGGCATCCTTCTTGGTCTTCTGTTTGCCTGTAGAAGAGCATATAACTGATTTTCTGTTCTGTCAAAGTAGTGATCCTGACCACTTATACCTAATAGCAGCCTGCTGGTATGCAGTCCTTTGAGGATATATTGACTGGAACACTACGATACTGGGGCTCCACCTCTTGCATGTTTTTCATTAACTGACGATCACAACAGTCAGCTGAGGCTCTTTTAGCCATGGGCAGAAGGAGTATTTCAGTCAGCTGATGAGCAATGAGAGATTTTTTAGGCCTGCTGAATAAATGAGAGGGTTGCAGCAATATTTTAATCAGGAAGAACTGGAAATGACTAGYATAATCATGTCTCATGAGCACTGTAGCCATTATAAATTAATGTGAGTAAATACTTTCCATTGCATCATATGTGCTGTACCAAAATATATGGGGCTTGCTTGAATTTCAAAGCTCTGTGAAGTTTACTTCTTAATAGAGCCTAAACAAGAAGTGAATGGAGTTAAAGTGATTTAGCTAAGACTGTGACCTAAAACCCGCACATACAATGTTAATACTAATGTATTTTTATTTAAGATGAAATTTTCTTGGATTATTATTCTCATTGTATGCCACAAATTAGCTGGAATGATTCTACTAACATTTAAAACCCAAATGATGTGTTTATACTAAGTTCTTGCATAGAAAACTGGTTTATTCTAGGATACAAATTAAGAAAATCTGGAAAGAAATAGCACAAATAAATCATTAATTTGATGTAATAGGCAAGAGGGTGGGAAAAAAAAAACTTGAAAGGTAAGTCATCTTAAAAAAAAAAATCATTTAAGTGCTTCAGTAATAAAGTGAATGACTTCTTCGTTCCTCTTAGAAAATAATTTTAATACTGGTGCATAATTTTAACAGTTATTTGAAATAAAATTATCCAAGAAGCATGAAAACATTTATAATAGATTGAAGTGTTAGCTTAGTAGAAGGATCAAAATCAGATAATGTGCATTTCACTTGTGTTGTTGTAGGTCCAATCAGCCTCTATACCCTGCAAATCCAGTCGCTAGAATTTTTCCAGAAATTATGTTTTTACTTTTGGTGAAAACAAGAATTTCATATGTCTTTCAATTACTGTAAATAAATGGTTAGTATTTTCTTTTTTTCTTCTTTTTTTCTTCTTTATCTGGTTTCTTTCCCTTCTTCACATGAAATCAGGAAAAGAAAAAAAGAAAAAAAAACACATAGGTGATGACAAAGATGCCCAAGAGGTAGTGTTGTTTGGATTAGAGCCTCTGGGATTTTGAGTACTTCACTGACCTATACTATTTTTTACACACATCTAATTTCTTTAGCTATTAACTTTTTTGATAAGCAAATACAGTCCACATTTGCATCACTGCACCCTGTACAKACATTGGCCATGGAGATCAACCTTTTATGCAGGCTGTCATGTTAGTCAATGTTCAAATCCCTTCTGTAGCATTTCTCTACCTTTAGAAAACGMGTCAGAGTTAAACTCTGGTAAGAACGTTGATCCTTCCATCAGAGCTGCTGCTGGGTTTGGAGGGCCCTGAGGGGGTWTGGAGACTCCCCAGATCACACCAGCCTTGGCTCTGTAGGAAACTAGGCTGATCTTTTTGAGAATACGAGCTATTCCACAATCAGCAAAACTAATGAATAACAGTTTCCCACAAATGTTCTTGTAGTAAGCTGACTTTTGCRTAAAGGAATATTCTCTCTCCCTCAAAAACATCTTTCCCTAGCTAAGACYTTCGTAACATTTCTCTTCTTTATAGATTCTCTGGCGTCTAATAATATATTGGCTCGTGCTGCAGCTTTACCTTTGCCACAGCAGTTTTCACAGGTCTCTCTATGCAGCTGCCTAATTTCATGAAACTTGCAGGGATTTAATTGCCATTAAAACAGGTAGTCCCATTCTGCATTGGGCTGAACTTGGTCAAAGATTCAAAAGTCACTGGGGAAGAGACATGYAGACATGCAGGGACCAGGAGAAAAAAAGAAAATCAAAGCAACACAATTGTTGATTACCTAAATTTGCGCCAAGATTTGAAATAGTTTCACATTTTTTTGAAGTTGTTTTTATTGTTTAGGCCAGTTCTGGATAGCAGCCACATTTTAGAGGTGAAAAAATGAAGTGTGAAATGTTCAGTGGTTGCACAGAATCACCTAGGAAGTACATAATGAAGCTCATGCCTGTGCCTTCAGCGCACGAATGCCACTGATTGAATGCTACAGAAGGAAGTAGAGGAGAAATGGATGATCTCTCTTGCAACCCTGCAGCCTTTCATTCCTTCCAAYAGACCATGTCCTCTGCCTGGGCACTAGCACTGCTCAGTGGAAATTCCTGGTGCAATGAGCTCAGCTAATTTTCCAACATAATTACTCCTACTTATGGTAGYTGCATTAGCCATCTAAAAGGAAATTAATAATTCTGGGAAGGCTGAGTGTTGTGTTCTTGAAAATTGAGTGTTTTGTTGCTATTCAGTCATCCAATAGTTTTTKTKTGTGTGTGTGTGTGTGTTTCCTTTTTTATTCTACAGGCACAAACATTCATAACCATTGCAGAAGTCTTATTTGCTCTCTCCCATCTAATAGAAATGATCTTGCTTTCTCTTCCTCCTTGTATGAGCACATATCATGCTGGGCTTTATGACTGGAGCAGTAGAGCATCCGAGAGCTGTTGTRTACAATGGGGTCTTCCCATACAGGTTATAATGCTGTTGTCCTGGGAGCCTARGCTGGAATCTTACCTACACAAAAGCTACCATAAATCATAGATTAGGCATCTGTGAAGGGTCAGCGTAATGAGTACAAATACACATGCTTTAATCCTAATTGCCAAGCTACAAAACAGAACACCAGCAACAAAAAACCCAAGCAAACAACAACAACAAAAGCATTTGCAGGCCTTGGATGAAATGAGAGATGCCTCAAGAAATGGTGTGGAAAATAGAAACGTTCTCTATTTATAGTCAGCTCAAGGCAAGTTAGTTTTGAGAGACTTCTTTGACATGGGTCTTTTTTCTTCTGTCACATGCAAAAAGATTCAGTGCAGCTTCATCCCACATCTTCTCTCTTTCTTCTATCTTTTTTGTTGTTGGTATTTTTTCATTTTTGTTTGTTGGTGAATTCTTCTTTACAGCTAGATGCAAGCTTTCAGGCACAATGAAAGAGGCTTATGTGAATTAGGCACCCCAGTGCCTGTGTTTCCCATCTGGTACAAATATAGGTCAGCTGAGAAATGGCTGTGATGCATTTACAGACTTTCTGCAATCTCTTTAAAGGAAACCTCAAATCTACTGCCACTTACACAGAGAGTAATAACACCAGGAGGGAGACATCTAATGCGCCAGAATGTTCTGGGATTTGGGGTATTTATTTCCTTAAAGGAAGGTCCYGTCAATTCAGGAGCTGATTGTATTCACACTCCTTCTTATTGCTTTTTTTGGTATTCTTAAACTTGTCTTTTCTCTGCACCGTGAAAATATTTCATTAGTCGCAATGGRAAAAAAGCCTTTTTTTTTCTTTTTAAATTAAAAATTTATCAGTCAGATTTTTAAACACTGTAAATTGTTCATATTTTTCACACTGCAAGTTGACATAATTTTTAAAAGTTGGTCTTATTTGACCGACCTGAAACCAAAGATTTTCTTTTCATCAAAAGTATTTATTTCATTCACAGCAGCTACCCAAGCTATTTTGGTTTTCTTAAATTGGTATTTTATTACTTTGTTTCACTTTATTTTATTTTCTAAGTACAAATACCACTTGTCGCTACTCTTGCCATGACATGAGTTACAAATACAGGCAGCAGGGCTGGAACTGAAAAATTCTCTTAGACACCAGTATTGCAAATGATGGATGAAGTTATTTGGACTACAGGGAACTCAGCTGCCTGAGTCACATTCAGGAAAGAGAAAGATGGAGACAAGCAGTAGAGCTAGAAGATAATGGGTTAAATTTCATTCTTTGCTTCTGAAACTATGCCAACCAGAATTTCAAGCACTATATCCTGCAGGTCTGCTCTGAGAAAGACATGGCTAAAGTATTTATGAATGATTGACACTTGACCTTGAATTATTCCTCTTTAAGTTAAGGCATCTCAGCAACGTGGAAATCCTTAAGGGTAGTAGAGAACTGTGGTGTTTCAGCATAAACCATGTAAGCATGGTCTAGAGTGTTTGTTCATCTGGAAGCAGCAGAAGTCGGAATCTAACCTGTGTAATCATAGTAAAAACAGTGGTAATTATACAAATTAAAATCTGAACAGAGGGCCAGCCCTGAAGTGGTTAATTTAATGTGAAGTTTTAACTCTTCAAATTACCAATTTGGAATTGAAAAATAGCACTCCTACAACAGAGGTCAACATTTTTTTCTATTAAAATATCTAAAAACTGGAAAATTCATTCATTTTCTTACTAAAAGTATTGGTTTAGATGGATCAGTATGTGATCTGTTCAGACATGTCTTTCTAGTTACGACTTGATATCTGCCAACATAGAGGCTGCTTCTGTGTGACCAGAGGTGCTCAGATGGAGGCCAGTTTTGTGTGTGATTCATTAACATGAACTTGAGCATCTAAAACCAAACTTTTCAGGAGTTACTTTGTGGCCTTTATAGTTATTGAAAGGAAATCATTACCAATAAATCATTACTATCTGAGAGACCTATCTTAAAAGGGGATGAATACCTCTGTCATAATAGGCGTATTGTAGSACAGCTAGCTCAGAGACATCCCAGAGAGGATGCATTTGTGCATTTGACCAGCTGAATAAATCTCTAAATTTCACTGAATATATCAACTTTGTCTTCAATGACTRTAGTAGGAGCTGAGGCATTTAGTTGAGCCGTAGACACCCCCTTATGATAACCTACGTTTGGGTATCTCAATCCTGCACAATGTTGCTAGATACTGAAATTCAGGTAGATGAACCCTTCCTCTTCTCCAAAAGTCTATGTCAGCACATGGAGTGAAKCTTTTCCCACCATGCTGTTGCTCTGCAGTCTCCAAATGAGTGTGTGTGTGGGGGGGGAGTTGGTCTCAATACAGTTTTTGTCAAATAAGAAATCCCCAAAGCCATCTTTGAACTGATATTCACTGGCAATTTAGTCTCAGGAGAAGTGTCAGGAGAACAGCCAAGAACTGAATGGGCCATGGCTAGGACCTAAGGGTAGGCTTGGAGGCTATGGTTGGGGCACTCTGGGAGAGAAGTCAATGCCATTAAYCTGCCTGCTTTGTTCTCTGCATGGAGCACACACCACTGTTTTTAAAGCTGGCAAGACTGTAGCATAAGCACTAAGTTTACTCACAAACAGAAAGAACCTAAGAAAATATTATAGTCATCATAACAGATTAAGAGTGATCTTGTTGTGGCCTCCAGGACATATGCTTGTTTATGTTCAGCGGGCCAGATGTCATGTTGAATTACGGCACCACAATTCAAGTTGTGTTTGTAGTTTACTTTTGTCTATACAGTCACATTGGCATGTTTTGCAGAGTCTTATACACTGTATGTCTGTGTTTTGGTTATGGGGTAGTAAGCACAGTCCATCATATCTCAAATGAATCACATTTCTTTATATTAGTGTTTTCATCACTGAAGTGACATGCAGACAGCACACTCACCTGGCCTCATGAGAAAACTGCAAGGTATTGAGTATATGTGCTTGGAGGTGAGACTGGGAACCCTACCTTTTCTGTGAGCACGTATGGAGGGAGCCTTGCTTGAGATGTATATAGCACTGCTACTGAAGCTGTCTGGAGTATGAAGCAGGCCCTGGAAGAAAAAATCAAAGGCATGTAGCTCATACTGTACCTGCTCCTGTATAGGTGTTTAAGGAAGAAGAAGGAACCAAGTTATTCAGTGATGACTCAAAGCCAAGGAGCCTGTTTCAGTTCTCACTCACCATAACATGAGCTACCTCATGACCTCTTTCTCTACTCTTGGAAAGACTCTCAAGGGAATGTTTCATCCCTTTGGGTTTTTGTGCAAAAGCCAAGAAYAGAGCTGAAGAAAGCTGAAATTGGGCTTCTTATCTCTTCTTATCTCTGTTTTAATTGCAGAGCAGGGCTACATCATCAGTCCCATATGGAAAAGAATATCAGTGGTAGAAACCATCCCTGATGCTCACATCAGCATCGTGATCACCTCAGCCATGCACCCTGCTTGGGAAAGCCCAGGGGAGCTGCAGATGAAAGCAAACGCTAGCATGAAATCTCAAAGGTACACGACAAACTTCTTAACAGAGAACATTCACAGAGCTTCTGCCACTTTCAGCTAAAGGAAATTGTGCAGATAAAATTCCTTATAATACATTGAAAATGAATGATGTCCCTTCTCTGTTACAGTTAACATCACACATTTTACTGCARCACAGACAAAATTACATCCTCTCATGTTCACTGCACGTTACTCTACTCCACACAGATTTCTCTGCTGCTGTGGTATCTAGGGAGTTGCTTCAGTGCTCGGATGTCCACAGACATCTCCTGTGGACAGCACTAGGAGCTGCACAGCCATCTCTGATGGCAAAAGTCTGAGGTCTGAGACACTAGCCTCTGATTTATGGTGATTATTGTTGTTTTAAATCAGCAAATCTGGCATCAAGTAGTGATTTCTTACTTTTAGGTTGTGATAAAGAAGTCTATCTATAGAGCATTGTCCAGTGTAAACAGRCATCCTTCTGTACCATAGGTAATGATACTATGTCAAGTAGCATACCAGAGCTGAAACTCCTTGCCTATCAAACATAAGCAACATTTAGCATACACTCATATTATCTGTGCTTTTGGATCTACCTATATTTGCAYAATTGCAACAGACATACAAATAGATGGCATAGATGCATTTGCAYGGATATCTAGAAATAATCTTGCAGTATCTGGCTATTCGGGCACAATCATGAGTTGTCAGTAACATCTCTACACGTGCAACAGACTAGAGAAAAAAATCAATGATAGAAAACTGTTCTCTGTGTGCTACCAGCTTGAATGATGGCTGATCCGCTACTTTTCTCTTGGGGAACCAGAAGGAATGGCACTTATTTATCCTGTGGAGCAAGTATGAGCATAATGGGACATTTTTGCGTAACCAATACCTTTCCATTTGCCACCCCTCCCTTCTCTGAGCTGTGATTCCCYTGACTCTGTTGACACAGCCCTGTGGTCCCTTTCCTTGGGTACCACCAGAAGCATATGGTGTGGCTGGAGCRTTTCAGCCTCGGTGGGTCAGGATGCTTCTCAGGGGGCTTGCCCCTCTAGGCTCACCCTTAGAATAGCTCTAGAAGGCAAGGACTCTGACTYCTGCTCCAATCCTTTCTAAATGTCAGAGCACACTGTCCCAGACTGCTCCCATCYGCAGTGATTTGTCTGGCTTCTCATATACCTTATTCATTTATTTATTCTTTGGTAATAGCACATCTGTCTTTAGGAATCAGGCCACCCAGGGCTCTGGAGGCTGCCACAGCAYTGTCCAGCAGATGCCACCTGGCCTTGTCTGAAGTGCTCTGGTGACTGTCGCACTGGTGGGAAAGGAGGTATCTAGCTAGCTAATAATTCTCACTTTTTACAGCATCTGATATTTTGTATCAGTGTAGTTTGAAAGGATATCACTTTGTGAGATTGATCCAAGGCTGGCATGAAGAATATGCACTCAAATCTCTTTTAGAAAGATTTATAATATTAACCTCAGGCTATTTTTAAGTCACCGTCGATCTTTATAGAAACAGTGCTGAGATTCATTTGTTTTCCAACTGGCAGAAAGTCTCTGTTACCTTTTGTAAGCCAGTATTGAACAATTTGGCTTTGGGTCAAACTGGTTTAATGAACTGTCTAGGGTTCAAATTTCATGCTGCCATTTGCAGATGTTCAATAGTCAGTCTGTTTTAGCAAAAGAAGTTCATTAATATTTGTGGCTAAAAAGCCTTCATAACACTGATGCACAAGTCTCTGCTGTAAATCTTTTAAGTAGCTTAAATCTTCTTTATGTAGAGGTATGAGGTCTGATTCTCCTCTTGCTTATACTGCTAATTTCCTGTGAAATTCCTCTTTCTCTCTCTTTTTTTCTTTCTTGGCAGGACTGAAGACAGAATCAGTCCTACAGATTAAAATTCTTTTTTTCAAAACTTTATACAAGTATTTCATGGAATGTAATATATACATAAAGCCATCTTCATTCTCTGTGCGTGGGTAGGATTCAGATGCAAGTATTTTTAAGTCCTTATGGATTTAATACTTYCTTATATCTTTGTAATACATTGCATAGGGTATTTTAACTCTTCTGGAGAAAAGTTATCACATTGATAAATTCTATAGGACTTACTTTTTCATAACTTATTATGATTACATTTCTCTTATGCTTGTGGCATCCCTTGGCTGTCTTCAGAGACTGGACTGTCTTCACAGGCTGAGGAACAACTATTCTATCATGGTCACCCTAAGCCATTCAAATATGTTGAAGGTTGTTTATACAAGCAAATTAGAATATTATTCTCCTTGTTTATAGCAGATAAGACATAATGCAGAGAAGCTTCAGCTGCAGTAAAATTAAATATAAATAAACAAATAAACAATATAGGGTAAAATATCTAAACAGCAAGGGTAAAAATATGGAGAATAAATGAGCAGTTAGATAGGCTGACTAGGGAAATCATGGACACTCAGCTACTGGAGTATTGTTTTTTTTTTCTGAACAGTTTAGTCTAAAAACTTTCAGGAATGGTTTAGATATAGTTTATCCATCCTTGAGATAGGTAAAAGGGCAAGGTGACCTCTCATGATCTTTTTATCCCAGTCATCTATGAGCCTATAGCTTGAGTAAACTTCTGGAAAAGTCAATAGAATTTCATAAAGAAAAAAAAAAAAAACTCTTCTATTGACAATTTGGCCCTGATTCTCTTTTTTTAAAGAAAAAAACACACACATATACACATATGGAAACATTTCTACGGTCAGATACCTTTCACTGCAAAAATTGAACATATCCGCCTGTATCATTTAAAAGAGAACCAGACTTTTCTGTAAGTCTACTCTACCTAATTCTATAGATTATATTTTCACATTGAGTTCTGTTGGATAAGGCAAAGACCTTTCAGAAAAATTAGTCTCTGCAAGGTTCATTCTTTCCTTTGTTCTTTCCTTCATTCTCTTTCTCTTTCCCTTTTCCTTTCCCTTCTTTTTCTTTTTTCTTCCTTCCCTTTCCTTCTTTTTCCTTCCTTCCTTCTTTCAKTCTTCCTTTCCTTCCTTCCCTCCCTCCTTCCTTTTTTTCCCCCTTTTTCCTTTCCTTTCTTTCTTTTCCTTCCTTTCTTCTTCCTCAATTGTTCTTACTAAGTGAGTAAAGAAGATCTAAGGGAATTATTGACAAGGATGGTGGTGGCATTTTAAGACATCATCTATGAAAAGGAAACCCTTCTAGAGAACGTAAATTTCCAACAGTGTTTACTTAGGTCTAAAAAGAGTTTCAGCCTGTTTAGATGAGCAAATGACTTTTCTGTCTGTAGCATTTCCTAAAAGTGTGATGTGTTTAGGCAGTGATTTCTATGACCTTAAAACAGCCTTTACTGTCTTGGAACTGCAGGCTACTCAGCACATCTTGACTACTGGGTTGCTCTTTAGACGCTCCAATGATACCACATATGCCCATTCAGCTACTTCTTGCTGAGTTTCTTTTCTTTCTTTTCTTCTTCTTTTTTTTTTTTTTTTGGCTGACTGCAAACACTATATAGTTTAGCTTCCCTACCAAGACTTTGAAATGACTAATTCCTGCAACATATTTCAACACATCCTTAACTGCTAATTGAAGTCTGTGCACAAGGCGGTGAATGGTACGCACCGATGGGAACCTCTCTTGCAATAATGTGCCGAATTCGCTCTTTGTCTCATTCATTGCCGACGTCTCGTCTGTTGCAAGTCCAATCAATTTTTGTAGCTTTAAAAGATATGTCCTCTGTTAACTTTCTATATGCCAAAAAAACGACGACAGAAAATTAAGCATTACCTTTGCAGCAGTGAAACTTGATTGCTTCCAGAAGACTCAGGGAAAAAATGTTGTTGACATTTTTTTACTTCCAGTCTCTGCATGGCAATAAGGTATGATGGCTGATTTATCAAAGAGAGTGTTCTCATCAAGCAGGAGAGCGAGAGAGAAAGTTCACGTCGCACAAAATGAGCTGCTAATTTCTTTTCCATTTCACTGACAATATGGTATTGGAGCAGCTGTGATTAGAACAATGGATGTTCCCAAACTGTGCTCCATTTAACTCCTGCAACTCTGCAAGGTCACACAGTGGGAGAAGAATTAAAGACTTGGGTTTTTTTTGCTGTTTTTTTAAATCCTTTATCTTTTCCCTTCTCCTTGATTGTTTTTTTTCCCTCTGTTTTTAATGAGAGAAAAGAGGAAATGGGGTAGGGTTAATGGAGACTGGAAGTTGGTGGAGTTGTTTCCGAGCAATATTTAGATTACTCAGTTTTCAAGTCAATCAAGAAAACTTGATGTTGCCTCTGAACAAACCTTTATTAACTGAACTGAAGAATTTGGAACATAAGTGGAAGCCTGGTGAAGGCAACAAATGTTGTTTTGTGTGTGTGYGTGCTATTGTGTGCATGCATTTGACTACTGATTTGACCAAACTTTGCACCAGGCCCTCTGTCTAACAAGTAGGAGTTAAAGAAGGATGACTTAGTGTTGAGGGCACACTTCTAGGATTTGRGAGATTTCAGTTCATTTTCTTCTTTTCCAGCATCTTCTGAGATGGTCTTTGCCTCAGTTTCTCAACTCTGAATGGAGTAATAAYATTTCCCTTCTGCTCCAGATTTCATGACATTGAATATATTAAAGATTCTATGGTATCCAGAGAATTAATAGGGCTATTTAAGTACTTGTAATATAGCTCCTGGCAGAGCCATTCTTCTGCTACCAACAACCCACAGTTGATCCACTAGGCAGTAGATACTTATTCTCTCTCTTTGCTTCTTTTCCTTTCACCACAGTATGCCTKCATATCACTTTCACGACTTGATTCTTTCCCTTCAGCACCGATCCCACATCAATTTTGCCTTGGATGGAATTACCCCAAATCTGCTCTGGAGAAATAAAAGAACGAATGATTTTCCTAGCCTGTCTCAGCTTAGTACTTTGGAATTTGTTTTGCTCTTACAGTTGCATTAATCCATGCAAGATGAAAAATGTATTGCAAATGATTTATCATGCACTGTCTATAACTGTACATAAACTGCATTCCAAAAAACCTCTTCTTTGCAATTAACAATGGACAGTGGAGATTCTACATTCATTATGCTGTACTACAATCGAGTCAGCAGGAATGTCAGACTCCTTCGGGATATGTATTTCATTTTCATCTGGTTTGATGGATTCTTCAATTCCTTTCTGATCTGCATCATGTAAGCCCGGATCTCAATTAGCATTGCTTTGGGGCACTTTGGTTTTAGGGCTGCAGAAATATTGATCTATCATTTTCCAAGATCCTCTCCATCTGAGYAGCGTTTGCAATTCTGAAAAGAAGCTGCTGAGACGACATGATCATACAATATCTTTAAAGCCAGGCAATCCTCAGTGCCATCTGAAAATAAACAGACAAAGGATCGTCTCGTTGAAAGTGATTTAAAGACTCTGATGATGTATTTTTTTGTATAGCCTTCCCTAAGACAACTGTCACTTTGTGCAGATGTACAAATGACAATTATTAATGGAYATGTAAGGTCTGTTTATGCTGAGGGGTATTTCACCATTATTTTTTTTTTCCTATTTTTTTTCTTTTTTTCTCCCCTCAGTGTTGTCTCGGAGTCAAACTTTTCTATATGAATGATCAAACCTTTTGAATCAGGACTCTCCAGCTGACACAGAGCTGTTCTGGACAGCACCCTACACTGTYTGTAGGCCTTAGCAAAGTACCAAAGATGATGCCTTTGGAAAAACAGGACYAAGGCCTGTTCTTTTGGTGATAATSGTCTGTCAAAGAAGKGACATGGGTCAAGGCTGGTGACCTGGGTTGGAGGCTACTCTGKGCTGGAASTGGGCAACTGTGCCATATCCTAGAACCTAAATAATATGTAACAGACATATATGGTACCTCTTTTTTCATATGTGTTCTTTCCTCCTTCATTCATTTTTCTTATCATTTTTATTCTGTGATTTCTTTCAGCGTTAAGGTTTGGTAGATGGCGCCTCAGGAACACAAGTTTCTCCTAAAGAATTAGTCACTTCAGGGAAAAAAACAACACATTGCTCCCCGAGTATGATGACTTTAGGTTCATTTGCTCCTGGCATAGAAGGAAGAAAATAGGAGTTCCTTTCTCTTTCCGCTCTCCTACATACCTGCCTAAAGGCAGACCCAATTTACTTCCTAGCAATCAGAATCAATACACCTGTTCTTCTGCTCAACTAGGCAATTTCTATAACCTTCTGACTTCATGTATGGATCTTATTCAGTACATGCCTAAAGAACTACAGAATCATTCTTTACTCTCTTTATGTAGATAGTCATATCGAGTTCGATGACTACAGGAAGCTGGTGCATRCTATTGTTTGTGAAACTATTAATATCAGCAAAAACTGAAAACGTAATCTTAGTTCTATACTTTCTTTTTCTTTTTAAATTTTTCTCTCTTTTATGGAGAAAATAATAGAGCAAATTAAAAGAGAATCAGAAGTATTGACACCGGAGCGGTGTAAACAAAACTGTGCGACTGTTTTCTTGCCAGCCCCTGGCCCTTGGTACTTGTTGCAACCCCTTTTCTTCTTCCACGGGTCTGTTCTCTATTAAGTATCACAACATCTCTCTTTAGCTCAAACAATAGAAAGACACTTGTGGTTTTAACTAAATTCACAGGGCTCGTCAGTATAGTGCTATTTTCTGTATGAGTTGGAACCCATGAGTTCTGCACTGATTTTTAAAGTTCTGAATTTGAAGGAAATCCTAAAGCTTCCAGTGGCAGAGGTTTCTGTGTTTAAAGCAAAACAAGCAAACAGCTCTGTAAAGTGAAAGACTGTCTGAAATTCCTGCAGGATCATCTGTTCTCAGCATACTCAGACTGAGTTTCTAAGTCACCCCATGAGCTTTTTCTTTCTTATTTTTCCTGTAGTCTAGTTTTGTTGTTAACATTTGCAATGGCCCTGAGTAAACCATGTCATTTAAATGGGAAAAAAATGATGAAAGATCAAAACTGTAAAGGGAWCAAATCAAGGGCAAAGCCAGAATTCAGATTTTAATGAAGGAAGCAACCTTTTACAAAGGCAAACTTACCCCGAGTCCTTCACAAACCTGGTTCAAACACGTATTTAATGCTTTCTTTAATATAATTACTTTCATACTGAAGTTAAACACTCAGGGCTSCGTTCTGCTGTCACACAGTATGTAACTCAGTTTTTAACATCCTTTGTAAGCCTTGGGTAAGCAACATGGCTCTGCCATGCATGTCCCTAAGCAAACATATAATTTCAGAGCTGTCTTGTTGTGTGAGTGTTTYTGGATTGTTTAAGTTCACATATGCACATACTCCTTATTTATTCCCTTCTGGGTTTAGGAAATCAAGCAGTTTCTAGAAATAACCTTTTCTTCTTTAACRCTATTTCAGTAGCAAATGGTATAACATACTCGAACTTCTCTGTGTCAAGAGGAGCTTGAAGTACCTTGACTATACTCAGAGTTTCCCCAGTATACCTAAAAAGTTTTTTGGGGGATTAAGTATTTAAAGATGAATTGWTGATTGGTTAAAAGACAATTGTTCAACATCATCCTAAAATGTATTTAGAAGATAATAACATAAAAACCTCCTTCTCCTRTCTCCCCCTCCACATGCTTTCCGTCTTTCCTAGCTGTATGTACATGAGAGTGTATCAGAGAAACAGAAAATAAGGAGAGAGAAAGATTATGTACAAAGCTAARGACAAAAAGACAGAAAAATCTTTAAAGGAAATAGAAAATATAAAAAAAGTAAAGAAAAAAAAGTAACCAGATGTGAAAGACTTTCTGAGAACAAGAAGTCAGCTTCCAAAGATGGCAACCTTTCTGATTTGAGTACGTATAAGTAGAAAGGGCAAAGAATTTCTCATGTGCTTGTGTCTAGAGGAGTGTGTCAGTGTGCAAGTGGTKTATATTTTGGGATAAGGGGTACAGAGCAAGTATTTGAGTGAGTGGTAGAGATTGTTATTGAATATCCTCATTCGCAGAAATGACAGATAAACTAGCCCCCCTCAAGATATATCAGTTCTGTGTTTTCACTGAGACCCAAAAGCTTCTGYATCATTGAATTTGTCTTTTCTTCTGAAACAGAAGTCATTTCCTTCCATTCCTATAGAGACCAACTTATTGCTCTGTATGAGCCACAAGCTATGTCATAGAGAAGTCAAACGATTTCCTCAAAGCCCCCAAACCAGTCAGTAGCAAAGAGAAGACCAAATTACCTAAACCATGGTTCACGGTCCCCTTACCCATGTCATCTTAAATTTGGCTTAAAACAAATATTTTAATCCATATAGGGCTCTCAGCTCTCTCATATATTGATTCTATTGACTTGACCAGTCCCAAGCTTGAGGAAATCTACAGTCAGACAGAAAGTGCTTCYTGCAAACTACTTCCATCAACTGTGTCCCCTAGAAACACTCTATCACCAGGCTTAGTGCTGAGTCTTAAGGTTGCTGAAGATGCTGCTCATTTTAATTTCAGATCTTCAGTCTGAACAGGATATTCAAGGTTATGAAACTTCATTGCATAAGCAAAACTCAGAAATTACATAGTGTTGCTCCTTTATGACATTTATTTAGGGATTTGAGAGAACATTACATTTTTTTCTGTATCAGTTCACACATGAAAAGTGCCTATTTGCAGGCCCTCTGGGGAGCTAAATTCCCTGTTCCGCAGCTTTACTGGAAAATGCTCAATATTTTATAGGGCATTCCATTGTCCCGGAAACGTATTTTAGGGTACCTGGAATGCTTCATTTCTTAAATCAAAGCATGTATGTTTCTTGACAATTGCAGAAAGTCTCTTGACAGTGGAGTAGTTGGAAAATTTAAGAATAATAATGACATTTGTCCCAGAAAATGTGATTTTAACAAAATTGAAATTTTCTACATGTAAATGCTGTGATCTTTAGCCTAGTGAGACTGTTGTCAGGTTTTTGCCAAGTCTCACTAAACAGCTAGCCTTAGTTAAGCTAAATTTAAGTTTTAAGGCAGGAGTTTAGCCTAGGCTTTTTCAGTGTTGAGTATGGAGAGATAGAAAATAATTCATCCCATCATAAAATAGTTGTGAAAGTCATCTGAGTTCAACTTGCCTCAAAGATGCTCATCTTTCTATTCAACGTAGGGCCAGCACAGATTAGAGCTTTGRCTAGAAATTAATTTTTTGGTGGCTAAAAATAGATAAGATAAAAATCCTACTAACAATCCACTTCGCTTCAACAACTCAGTCTTCCCATATTCAAGTTTCACCAAAATCCTAAATCAGAGAAAGAAAATTAAGGAACATCTGCAGAGCTGGGGAAGAAGTGATGAAAGGAAACGTCACTTTTTGTTTCTTGATCATGATTTGAAAACAGGAGGTGCCTCCCTCCCAGTAGCAGTCTGGGATGAACAGGAATCAAAGCTAGCACAGCTGTAAGGGCAGGTGAAGTGGGGACTGCTGCCCCTGAACAACGCTGGTCGTCAGCAAAGCAAATTAACAGTCACACTCCGGTATAAAAACAAACAGATCTGGGCACCCAACCAGATCGCAGCGCTCGTAAAACAACACGTTTCAGAGGTGAAATATTTTCATCACTTTGCTAACTGGCCCCAGATAAGGCTAGCTGGGCTCGGCAATATTTCCTTCTCCATGAAGCCTTACACACTGTATTGCTGCATCTACTAGGGGTTTTGGTGTCCTGTGAAATGTGTGGCATGCTTCGCAGTCGGACGCAGTCTAGAAGGTTAAATAGAGAGTTGGCTTCCTCAGTATGTATGTACATATGAAAATWCTACATCTATTTATGTATGTGAGTTTATATATATATATATAAGTATTTATATATATATTTGTGTATATATAAAAACATATTTATGTATATATGTGTGTGTTTATACCTATATATTTACACACACTCTCACACATAGGTATATATATACACATCTATTTTTTTTTTCTTGTAATTTTTTCATTTTATTTATTGGCTGCCAATGAATGAAAATCTTTTTGTGTTTAAAAGCTGAAGAAAAGTTTAAATGACCTTAGAGGGCTAAGCTGTGTACTTGTAAGACCTCCCGTATGATCTCTAGGATTGCTGTTGACAGATAGAGCCTGACTGACTGAAAATCAATGTGATCAGATGTTTTTATGGATTATAGTGGCCTCAGCTAATTACACAAGATTGTCTTTCTAGATCCAAGAGGTTTCAAAGCAAACTCCAGGCAGATGTATGCAGGATTAATCTGCAGACTTGACAGTTTTTCCTAATTATCTTTTATAATAGCAGAAACTGGATCATCTCTGAAGTACTAGAACAAATAAGTTCTATGTTACTACCCCACATGAATATCCTCCTTTATTCTCTATATATTTGCTTTCAAGCATTTGTCTCGATGTTTATAAAAACATCACAGCATTTTACTGAGACTTTCTGTTTTGTTTAAAGACAGAATCTGCCTCGCTTAGTCATTTCTCGGTATGTGAATTAATGCCCGATCAAAATGATTTATTATCATTTACTTTTGTATCTATCTTGTAAAAAAGAAGGACCTGAAAACACTCTTTACTGGACTTTGTTAAAAAAAAAAAAAAGAGAGAGAGAGAGACATTCATTCAAAAATGTCTTTATATTTAAGCAAATAGTTACATAAAATATTAAATAATTTATTTTCAGATTGAATGAAATATCTTGAGTTGAGCCATTTTTTAATTAAGGTTTGTTTTTAATATTATTATTTATGTTTGTTTTAATCTGTAGCAAACTTTCCCTGTGGTTTGTAGAGAAGCTCTGTATGATTATGTCTAGGTCTACAAGAGGTACACAATATATTTCACTAACTTTTTTTCCGGGTTCTTGCTTTAGGTTGCAAGCAATCCGTTCCTTCCAAAGTTATTCATGACAAATCAGAACAATGTTTTGGCTGTATAATCAGTATTGGTATGTTTTGGGCCTTCTCCTATGGTATAAGACCTCAAAGCATAAGTCCCTTCTTTGAAGCTTTTCTCCTGAGTTCTCCGCTAGTCCTGAGAATACTTTCCTGAAAAACATTCCTTTAAAAATTATGTTTTCACAAAGGGATTTCAATTTCCACAATCTCTTCTTTCTTTGGAAACAAGCGGTTGATGAAAAAGAGCAAATTATTTCTTGGTAAAATCCCCCGTCAGCTTTACCAATTTTGGCTTTACTTTCATTTCTTCATCTTAGGAAAAGGGCCAAGAATAATGATCTACATTTGACGGTTGTTGGAATTCAGTGTAGAGAAACCCAAAAGGCTTTGAATAAAGTGGGTTTATGAGGTCAAATTAATTAATAATGCTGAAGATCTTTGAAATCTTGAGTGAGAGGAGTTATTGAGATGCAAATTTCTATAGCAGTGAACATCTACTCCTTTCAGCCAGGGTGGACTAGCACCCTGAGACATATTTTACTGACTTGGCCATCCTAGTGGCCTAGTATCTCACACTGAGTGCCATATTTTCTTTAAAAGGCTATCACACAGTCAAGAAAAATTTTTCTTTATAGCACACTCTTTATTTGTTATAATAAGCTATATTACTCTTTTCTTATTTGTGTCCCATTTCTTCTCTCTAATCTTTTTGGAAAATACTGCAAATTCACTTTCCTTGTTGGTGTTTAGAGCCATTCATCGCTTTGAGCTTAATTCAGTCCCTGTTTTGTGAATGTTTACAGCTCATATTGARTTATTTTAATCTCCCTGTAAGATCTTCCAACTTTTCTGTAATAAGAAAGAAGCAATTGTAAAAAAAAATCCCAAYAGATTTCTCATCTCTGATTGAAGATGATCATGGTCAACTTCAGAATGGTCTATATGGTTAAATTTTATTTTAAGTACAGACACAGATTTTGCCTAAACATCTATAGTTTCCACTGCCTGGGCTCTTGCCCRCTATAAGTGGACCGTAGATGACCTTTAGAGAAAGGGAAAAGTCCTGAGTTCATATTTCTTTTATTCAGGGGTAAAAATACAACACTATTTGTACCGTGGATACGATGAGAATGCCTGTGTATGCTCTGCCTGTTTCTCAGCTTGTTGTTATCTGAGTATTGGTGTCACTTACTGCAGTTCACCTTAGAGTTGGGTACAGCGAGGGACTATGGTAGGGTTTGGATGCCCAAATTYACCTTGATCAAAGAATAAACCGGGCACAATGCACTTTAGCAGTCGTGGGACTCATTAAGAGTTGGCTATGATACCGGCTCCAGGTCCTGCTTTGTCCATCAGGGGAGACCAAGCCATTGAAGGTGCAGCAGATTGGCTCTTCAGCTCTCAGGAACAGACTGAAATGCTTGGAAATAATGCTAATTTGAAAGAATGTTGCTATTCTTGGAGTCAGCATTCAGGAAGACACCAGAAAAGGGGTAATCTGGATCTTCAGTGACTCATTCACATCCACCTTTGACTCCTTAGTGTCCTTACTACACTAGCTACCAGTGGTATCTTCTCCCTTTGCTCCTTCTCCATCTGCACATGCTGGGGAGGGGGAGAGCAGGTGTAAAACGGAGTACCTGCAATAACTTTAATGGCATTTACCGCAGCTACGAATCTGGTCCTCCATACTTTATCTCTGATTTATCATTTTTACAACACTTCACTGTGAGAGTTTATAGCAATTTATGTCATTACACAAATTATACAAATTGCCATTAACTGATGTAATGTACTATAAAGAATTGGAAGCATGAAGAAAAAAATTATTTGAATTTTTCTTCTGCATGTTTGCATTGCTTTATAGCTTAATTTATCAATTCAGTTAATTGAAATTTATAACATTAAAAAAAAATGCACTGAGGTACTTTCTTTCCTCATCTTTTTGTCTGGTTTTTAAATTATCATTTCTTCTTCTTCTTCTTCTTTTCTTTTTTTTTTTTTTTTTCCACTGGGCCATAATTGCTGAACCTTTTCTCTGTCAAAAGAGATAAGTTGAAAATGACAACCATCATTTCTATCTCTTTCCCCAGAGACTGAACATATCACCTCTGTGTTAAATTTACCTCCACATATTTTCGCTTTAGGCTTGTAAGTTAATCCCAAACAGTCCCTTTAATTCTGAAAACATAACACATTTTTGGAAGAGGAATAAACAGCCTATTTTAGTTGCTTAATCTTCTCTTATTTTTTTAGAGACCTTTGGTTCTCCAAACATAAATTATGGTCTGTCACTGTGTGGTTCATCCTAAAGCTCTCTCCCCAGTTATTAATATTAAAATTACATAGATATATTAGTTCTTCTTCTATCACTGAGGAACCCCAAATGTTAACTAGGTTGTTTTTGTGATGTGTGCTGAAAAAACACAAACTGAAAGGCTGTCTTTCCCAGAAGAGTTGCAGGATAGTATAGGAGAAGGAGCACCAGATACTCATCTACAGACAATGCCTGAACAAAGCGAGTCAGCGATGTCGGTACAGAAGACAGTCCCTTGGGACATCCACTGCTGCCTTCCCTTTGCAAGGGTTTTCAGCTGAAAGGCTGCAGGAAAGATCGGTTCAAAACAAGCTAACGGAATTTGTTTTTCCTCTTTCAAAAGTGACCACATCTCACACTGAAAGAGATTGGGAGCCTTACATGGACAGACGAACTAAAAAATATATCAGCTACACAGCTGGATCTGGGAAGCTTTAAYAGTCTCAAAATTAGCTTAAAATTCCCCCAGTGCTAACACACTGATTTGCTCTTTTATCCAGACAAAAGCTAGAACCATAACCAGCTTGAAATGTGGAAGGATATCAGGTTTTTGAAACTTTTAGGAAGGCACATCATCTTCTTTCTGAGTAGCGAAGTATGCAGATGTGACAGCCTGATTCATAGATGGGACACAAGCGTTTTCCTTATGCCTGATTGCAATGGATTTAGCCATATAGATCTTTGATGCATTAGTTCTTGGTGTATTGCTGCTTTAAATCATTCTGGATTGTTTTCTTCAAAGACTGCCTTTTACGSTCATTAAGTGCAGCCTGTCAATATATAAAGGCATAAAGGATGTTTCCACCTTAATACTAACAAAAATATCTCAGCCRCAGCTGAGTAGCATGAGCTTGTCCTCATATCATGAGCTTGACCAACGATGTTTCACAGCCTGTAGCACAGTGCAGATTTATCTGTTGYTGTCCAGATGTTGCATCATTTCACACTTACACTACAGTTTCTCTAGRGCAGGTCTTCTCCTTCCTTCAGGATGGTCCATATCATTGGGCTACTGRGTAAAGATTCATTCTTGATTACTTCTTCATGGTCCTACATGCCACTCTGCATACATCTTGTTTTCAACAGGAAGAGTAAATAAGAGCACCTACTCAGTCTTACCCACAGCTTGGCTCTTAGAAAACGCTTCTGGCAGAAGGGAAATAAATCCCTGCACTTGCTAAGGAGAAAGAGAACTGAGCACTGACCTCCTGTATCGTGGATGGGTGCTCCAATACATATAATGCAAAAATAAATTGCCTCTCCATATTTCAGAATGAAAATAAATGTGATTGCAGTGTTTTGGAAGTGAACAAACTCAACACATCTGACTTATTGAATTAGTGCCTTTGGAGACCAAACAACTTTTAGGCAAAGAACTAGTTGATGATTACCAAACATCCAGAGACAGAAAAAGGTCCCAGGATATTCAGCCCAGTAATGACTGTGGTGTATCTATGCAGCAAGTGCAAAAAAAGCATTTGGAAATCCAAAGATATTTTTTGATGAATAGTTAAGGGCTTTAAGATACCTAGATTAGGATTTATTTCAACTAATTATATCTGTCTAGAAGTTACTACCTACTTTAATCTATTTGTATAGACTCTCTCTGTTTTCCTTGGGGATCCACAGAGGATGATTTATATATTTTGTATTATCATCTTTTTATGATTTAGATTCTTCATTTTTAGATAGATGAAATTATGGGAAATGAATAATACTCCAAATGCACATATGCAAAAATAGAGTTTTAAGAATTACATAGTTAAATTATGTCCCAAAACTTTGCCTCAAGTAAATCTGAAATGTGGATATTTTTTATAGATCTCTTCCTTATTCTCTAGTCTTTTATGACCAGATCTTAATAAAATCTTTGATAGCCAGAAACCCAAATACCATTTCCAAGGTTTTCAGGAATTTTTTTTTTTTTTTTTTTTTTTTTTTTTTTTTTTTTTTAGCTATCCTTTAAAAAATTTAAATTACTTAATTGTTGTTGTTCTGGGGGTTCACACAAGTCAATAAACTGCCATAGCACTATTGAAATCAGCAGAGTAGCTAGCCCCAAACACCTAAGGAATTAAAGAAGGTTTTGGAAGAAACTGGAAAGAAGAATAAATTGAATTAATAGAACTTGACATGTAGAACCGGTAAAACATAGATCTACTTTTCTCTCTTTCCTGCTTGTTTGATCTAATTTTGATTTCTGTCCAATTGACTGCAAAGGAGAGTCAAGTATAATGTAAACCTTATCAAAATATTTAAAATTAAGGAGTAATGAGCTAAAAGGCCAAAGGTAGGTCAAATGTTTAACTGCAAATGCAAAATCTTTTCCTCAAATGATTGGTAAATTTGATGCAATTGCTTTTATTACTAATTGTACTTCACTGCACTTAAATGTGCACCTAAAACTCAGCCACTGAAAATTTAGTCCATATGTACCACAATCAAGAAACCTCTAGGGAAACATGATCATATACTGTGATGACTTTCTATAGAGCAGCAAAAACAAAGGAAAAAGAACTGTTCCTATTTGCAGATAGAAAGGACAATCAAAGGAAGAAGAAAAGATAAATACAACAAAAACAACGGCCTTAACAAAGCTAACCTAAACAATGTTCTGTGTTTAAAGCAGGCCTCAGCAAAATATTTTAAATAAATTGTATACTCTTAAAGCTAACATAATTTCCCTTTAAATATGTTTATTTCCCCTTTGTCCTTCAACAAGCTCTACTTACCAGAGAGCTAACTTATACAGTAAAAGAAAATAATGCCATTCATATAGTCAGCCGCAGTGACATATTTTTTCCTGAAGTCAAGTTAGATAATCCTAAGGAAAGATTTCATTAAGTGAGCAAAAGATCATTTAGCCCATCTAAAAATGAAGACTAAGGAATTTTAGAAGAATTAAATGAAAATTGGGATTTCCTATTAGCAAAAATTCTTTCCTAATAGTAGTTTAGAGGATAACATCTGTCCTCTATTTTCTTCCCCTTAAAATGACCTATCCTTGAGGATATGCTTGTAAAATGAAAAGTGAAAGTAAGAGAAAATCCTTTGGATAGATAGGAGACGAAGAAGAATAAAAACTAGAACAAAGAGAAGATGAAATGAGGAGGACACAACTCTTTTATTGTTTTTATATTAATCGTTTTCTTCTTTAGAGACCTCCTTGAGGGACTAATGAGCCCTGGGAACAGCTAGCTGAGCTTTCCCAGCAACTTACTGTAGCTRGAACTGAACATATGGTTTCAGATTCAACAGCTGCTCTTTTCATTCCAAATTAACACAGCTATTTGGGAGGTTCTAATAAGTCAAATGAAGGGAGAAAAATAGAAGATATGGGAGAGGAGGAGGAGAAGGAAAATGCACAGAGTAAAGCATGTCTCTGTATCTTTCCTGGAAGCTGTAAGGTGTTAGCCTGGAGAAAGGGAGGCATATCTGCTCTCCTGCCACCAGTGGCTAGTCTTGTCTTGGTACAGCAAGACCCAATACATGCAGCCCTTGGAGTCTTTACTTGGAATTCAAAGGATGTTTTTGTTAGCAGCAATCTTACAAGTAGTTAAAATAATAGAACTAAAGCATTTCATGACATTTTATGAAGTCTTGTGACAATATGACTTCAACGTTACTGTCCTTATTGACTAGCCATGAATTTGAAATGAGTGTCCTGGAGGTGCAGGGCATACTTGCACAATACGAATTTCTTGAATTGAACAGAGAAAACAGCATATGTCATCACATTATGTCAAATTGGAGACATTCAKTTCTGGATCTGAGGGCAAGAACTTATTACAAATTTGAGAAAGTGCTTGCATTCACACAGGCTGACACACTATAAAGCAAGCTGAAGAATCTTCTTGAATGAGCACTTCGCACTGGCTTATCTCAGTCAGCCTATTGTCTCCACAGCTGAATGTGGGAGGGTTGAAAGGAAACCTTTGGAGGGCTGGGAAAACACAGAAGAGGATTTCATAAAGCCCATTGCATCAATTCAGCCTAGCCTGCCAGCCATCCTTTTATCTGGATACCTGTCATGGCAGCCCACAAACAAAGGAGAGCTCCAAGATACAAGAGTATCTCAAAAATCTGTGCACTATGGATCAATAATGTAATTCTTAAGATAGAGAACTTGCAAAATCAAATTTTTTTTTTTTTGCTTTGTTAGGTACTCTTTGAAGACCCTTTCTTTTTTTTTTTTTTTTTTTTATTTACTTGCTGCTGCTTGCTAAGGTGTTCATGTAAGTGAAAGACTGAAAATCCAGGCCAGGACTAAATACCCTTGAGTTTAACAAAAGAAAACCTGTGTTAATTTGTAGTTTAGCTTTTGTACACAAAAGCACAGTCTGAGGTATGCTCAGTTGCACAGCAGTTGCTAACTATCAAATAGAAACTACTTTTATATATATTCTTTGTAAGTCTGTTTGGACTTTTAAAGCGCTGGCTTAAAATACCAGATTAATCTCCCTTTCTTTCTCCTTTGTTGGTATATATACCAACACCAATCTTTCCATTTGGGGAAGATGAATCTCAGAGACTTCTGATCCATTTGAGTTTTGTCTCTGTCAGCAATACTCCAGTGGTAGCCTTTTAAGCCTCACCTCACTTGAGGTCAACCCATTCCTGAAATGAAATACTCTGAGCTTAATTTGGCTTTCGTGGGAATTCAGAATGATTCACTTGATGCCATCATCTGCTTTCTGCCATCAGTCCAGAAAATAAAACTTGAAAGAAAGTCAAATCTTAACAGTCTTCCTCCTTGTTGCCTATCCTGAATGAATCCCTTTCTTCCTTTAAGTTCCAGATGGTGGATGTTCGCAGCTCCATCAGAAAGGTAGTGTTTCTTATTTTTTTTTTTTTTTTTTGATCAAGCAAGTGTTTCTAGTTCAAAAGCCTATTCAACATATCAGTAATGAAAAGAGACTTTGTTTAAGCAGGCTGAAGCCCTGTGTTGTGTGGCATGACTGCACAAGGGAAGCTGTCCATCCCCCTGGTCAAGTGAAAGTCAGGCTCCCTCTCACTATTCAAATACTAACCGAGGATGTCTCAGTTCACTTCTTCCTTAATGCACAACTTAATCCTTTGACTCTGCTAGGGGCCTTAATTTTCTCCTTCTTTTCATCCACCTCTCTTTTGTTTGAGATGCAGGGTCCAGCCCTTATGATATGCAGGTCCCAGGCCCTCGTGCCCTGAGCCTGGCAAACAGAATCTTACTTGAACAGAAACAATAACAAGGCAATTTTCAAATAAATAGCCTGAACTTATGTCAATGAGAGAATTTGTGGTAGTAGGTACTACTCTCCGTARGATAAGGTTGACAGTTATGGCCCAAGTGAGCAGTTAATAAAGTAGATGGGCACGTACAACTGGTTTCTCCTTCATTTCTACATCTGGGCTATCACACACCTCATCCTCTGGATGCTTAGATGAAATAAACCTGTGAACTTGAAAGGGCCGTCCCTAGTCTCGTAATATTGTATGAAGCAGGTGCACTGTGAGAAAGATAGATAGAAGAGAAAGAAAGATATATATATATATATGTGCGTGCGTGTGTGATCTTATTTGCAATGGAATAATAACAGAGAATGTCAAGGTGAGTTTGGAATGTAGCGAGACCTCAGTTCAAGTTTTTTGTGGTTTGCCACACAACCTTACCATTATCTTAACACATTTAATTATGAATACCTCTGTGGCGATGAATCAAAAGTGCTGCATTTGACTGGCACAGGATGGTAAGTGCTTTGAAAGTCATTATCCTAAACACAAAAAGATTTTGAATAATCCTTCAAAATGTCAAGGCACACATCACATCAGCAATTGTTAAATATTTCTTCTGAGGGAGAACTTAATTTAAAACACTTTTGATGTTTAATGCCACTCATGACAGCAGCTGAAAATTAACCCTCTGCATTTTTCCTCCTACAGATCTTAACAGTCTCAGTGTAGTGTTCTAGGGTGGTAGGACACTTTCAATGCATCTTATTAAATAAGAAATCAAGGACAGCTTTAGGAAGCTTCAAGGATGAAAAGCTCTACCAAACTCCTAAATCAATTGATAGAAAGGAAGCGACTTGGGATACCTTCTTGTCAAATCTGTCTACAGACTGTGCCCATTAAAATTCTCCTTTTACTGCAAAGGGTTGAGTGAATTTCATTGAGCAAATATCAAGCTCCTGAGCAAGATGACACACCCTTCCTGTGCATTTGACTAGTTTTGTAACAACTCAGCCCCTGCTAGATGAGTAGGAATGCAGTGGATGTGTGATGAGAGTCCAATAAATTGGACCTATTGTTACTAAAGAAGTAAGAGCCTGAGCGTGTAGGATAGCTATCACCTTGGCCAACAAAGTAGAGATTAACCTTGAGACCACAAAGTATTGAAAAAAWCAGCATATAAATCTGTGAGCTTCAATAGATTTACTTCTTTCGCAYATGAGTCACAGTCTATTCTTTTAAACACTCCTCTTCCTTTTCCTTCTGTGTATCTAATTTCTCCATAYCAAACCCCCTAAATGTTTGAAAATATTATCAACAGCGTAATTTCAATGCCATCATGATTTTTGCAACTTCTCCCAACCCTACTCTGAATACATCCTCTAAGAAGGTGACAAGTTACAGATATCTCGAATGGTGGGACATTGGTTTTGGTTACTCTTTGAGTGGCATTGTAAATAATAGTAAAAAAATCACTCGACAATTACATGTATATGGCTATGTGAGAAAAGGAAGAAGAAAGACACTATAGGCATAAATAGATACTGAAAAATATTTTCCAGAAAATGTTCTGTCACTCAGTTTTGAGAGYAACCCACTTACTGAAGCCAGGCATAAGTAATTGTGGATGAAGTTCCAGAAATGTTGTAAGATTTATTGTGATCTTAAAACCAGAGCAACAGTCAGAAATATTAGAATCATAAAATCATAGAATTGCTAAGGTTGGAAGGGACCTGTAAAGATCATCTAGTCCAACCTCCCTGCTCAGCAGGGTCACCTAGAGCATGTTAGACAGGGTTGCATCCAGGTGGCCCTTGAACATCTCCAGAGAAGGAGACTCCACAAGCGCTCTGGGCAACCTGTGCCAGTGCTCCGTCACTCTCACAGGGAAGAAATTCCCCCTCACGTTCAGGTGGAACTGCCTGTGCTTCAATTTCTGCCCATTGCCTCTTGTCCTGTCACACAGGACAACTGAAAAGAGTTTGTCCCCGTCCCCTTGACACCCTCCCTTCAGGTACTTGTACACACTGATCAGATCCCCCCTCAGTCTTCTCTTCCCCAGGCTGAAGAGGCCCAGCTCTCACAGCCGTTCCTCCTAGGGCAGGTGCTCCAGCCCTCTGATCATCTTTGTAGCCCTCCGCTGGACTCTCTCCAGTAGCTCTGTGTCTCTCTTGTACTGGGGAGCCCAGAACTGGACACAGGACTTGAGATGAGGCCTCCCCAGGGCTGAGTAGAGGGGCAGGATCACCTCCCTCGACCTGCTGGCAACACTCTTCCTAATGCACCCCAGGAGACCATTGGCCTTCTTGGGAAACCCTTTTGAGGGGTAGAATCTCACTGGAAATCTTTGCTTCCTAATGATAATTCATTGCTAATTCATCCTCATTGTGGTTGAGGTAGGTCATAGAGTGGCCAGAAACTATCAGCTAGAGAAAATTATTTGTGATGGCTGTAAAAGGGGTGTGTGCAGGGGGGGGGGCGGGGGACTGAGAGAGAGAGAAAGAGAAATTGGCCCTGGTCCTATAAAAGCAATGTTAGTTCTTTTGATTATAACAAATATAAGTGTTTGGCATGGGTCTGTAAACTGGAGGAGAATGGGGCGAAGAAACTCAGTAAGAAAACTTAAGCACTGGTACAATCATCTCATCTGAAATACTTTCTCATGCAGCAMTGTGAAGCACATGTTCTTTGTATATTTGGCAATTAATATCCGCTTCCACCTTTAAAACCTCTGGGCAATGTGGTCACTGAGATAAACCAGTCAGCAGTCAGCAAAACTGGGCAGATATCWGATAGACTCCCTTGTTACTAGCCATGATTTCGCTTTTATAAACTGAGTCAGAACATGCAAACTAAGCCTGRAAGTGCTTCCTCCTGTTTTCTGATATCAGTCTATCAGGCTTCATGAGCTGAGCGTAAAACTGGTCCTTTCGCACCACCTATCACCGCCGCGCAGTACCTGCATCGGATGTATTCCAGGATGGCACCGATACGTCTCTCACACCCTGGGACCCGCTGTGCCCAGAAGGCACTGCACRCACTGCTTGTATATATTTTTGATATAACGTGTAAATCATGCTCTGCCGTGCAAATCTCGCATGTTAAGGTCTAGGGACGTGCAGGGCTGTGACCCTTCCTGAAGGTCCAGATGACGTTCGATATGGAGGCAGGAAACACTAACCGCAGACAGATAAAAGTGAGGTCTCTGAGATGGAGAACAGCATGTACTTTKGGTGATACAAAATGGAGTATGTCGTGTGAAAGAGCTTGGAAATGCACAGAAAAAGATAAATCTGGCTATTATTATCAGAACAAACATCCTCCTCTGCCCATTAGTAAATCTGAACCCGGCCTGGCAGACCATAGGAAGGAAAGTATATCTTCAAGCTAGGAAAGAATTTTATAAAAAGTCTGTTACTATTTTATAAACATATGAATGCAAAACAGATGCAAAATTTTAAAATATACCATGTAAAGCAACAAAATATTGTACTTGTGGGGGTTCCCACAGTGTTCTGGGGGACACTTGCAGTCCCTTTCAGAAAAACAAAAATATTACACAGTTTTAGGAGCTTGTTATGGCTATTTAACTAACTTCCTCTAGTCACAGAAAAAGTAAATGGCAAAATTAAAAAAGTCAAAGAGATTCTTGAATTGATGTTCCTAAATTCATCAGTACTATAATATTGCAGAGTAAATAACCTGACACTCYATAGAAAACAAAAGAGTGAAATTACTTTTAAATTTTTGGCGTTTCTGAGAGCTCTTTGCAATGGCATAAAATTCAGTTGTTACAGATGCAGTTTAGTGAGACACGTTATAATCAAGGAAGGAAAAGAATATTAAAAAGACACCATCAMCGTAATAACCTTTTGATGATATTAAATTGTGAGATCCTGCTCAATTAGGGAAAATATTGAAGCTYCAACAAAGAATTCTTAAACACAAATGAAGTGTTTTCTGAATAAAACTTCGAGTGATGAAGTAACCTAAGCTATACTATATTGAATTTTATTTTCAAATTCTTGCACAAACAGCATCTTTTTTTCTCCTTCTAGGCACTGCAAGCTGAACTGAGCTGAAAAGTTGTGCTGAGACCACTGAGTATAAGAACTTAAGAAATCTGATCCATCTGTAAATGTATGGCTTAAATGTTTCCCAGCAGATTCCTTCATATTGTTTATTAAATTTATTTAGCTATGATGAAAGACTTCAAAGAAATCTTCTAATGTTAACTGTATAGCACATGCAACAGTAATATTAAATATTTCAAGAGCATTCTTCATGATAACGTGGGCTCTTTTTGTTTAGGAAAAAAAAAGATCTACACCAGTGATAAGCAGCTAGTTTGGTATCCATTCAATCTTTGGCCTTTCTGACTATGATAACAGCGAGTGCCAGGGATTATGGGCATGGAGAGTTGTATTTGCTTATTCTGAGTGAAATTGTCAGTATATTTTATGTATTTGTCCATTTAAAAACCTTTAAATGAAGAAGAGGTCCGTCTAGCTATGTAAATGAAAAATAAATGTGATACAACCGACAGATTTTAATRTTTCTCTTAAATAACTTTACAGGCTGTTCATGCAAGTCATCAAGGAGGCAGASAAATGTGTGCATGTGTGTTACAGCATGAGTTAGCCCAGAAAATTCTCATAAAAAATGTTATTCACAAGAAGGCTCTAATACCCCTAGAAATGCATTGTAGACTTTGCTGCCTTTTATTCTGGAACTGTTTAGTGCATTTACATTTTCTGTGAAACTCAATCARCTTTCCAGCTTTTCTTTTTGAACCTTTTCTTTTTCCCATTAGTCTGTTAATAATTGTTGCTTTCCTGGCATCCTTGTTCTTCTGGATTATTATGCATTCCTCAGCACTGTGAAAAATGAAAAGTGGAAAAAAATCACATGCTTTTCAGCTGACTTAACACTGCGTAAAATGCTGAAATTATTAATTGAACATCTTGATTATAAATTAGGTGGAAATAATGTTGAAGAAGCAGCCCCTAGTCATATAGGTTTATTATTAGGGCTATGCACTGAATGATTTGAATTCCATTCTTGTAGTGGTAAATATAGTTATTACGGAAGAATGCGAGCTTATGGATTTTGGCTGAATGTCAGCTGAATCAAGCAGGAGATTTCATCCATAATTTAAAATTGCATGTCCTAAAACAATGCCTTTGTTATCTCTTGCCTTCACCCTGGCAAAAATAACGTGATAATGATCTAACAAAAGATAAGGAAATTATTTCAGCCACTGCAGAATAATTAATCGCTAGTAACATTGCTTTCAGTCGCCCTGTGTGCACTAGCACCCTATTGTGCTAAGCACTGTAGATTCACCACAAAATGTTGCAATGCATCTGTTTGGTGACTAGAGAATTTCAGCTCCTATAGGCGGTTCTATCATTAATACTGGTCGTGTTAGATGACCTTTGATAAGATGTTTGTATGCTGGATTCATTAAATAGAATGATACCTATACTGCATGGGTGTACTCTTTTCTCCCCTGGTGTATTTAGCAAGAGCAAGGTTTCATGAACAGAGTCATTCAGTCAGATACCACAGTTTAATGCTACCTCATAAGTCATAATTTATTTATCATCCTAATTTGCCTTAGTGTTACAAATTGTGTGTGCTGGACTATTATTTGTGCTTTAGTATATACAGTGCTGACCTTGGCAAAGTCCCAGGCTGGCCGAGCCATTCAGGCACTACCGTAACAAATACATTAAACAACAACTGCAATTGTTGTCATCTGTCCAGACAGGCTTGGAGCKCAGGATCCGCTGCTTGACAAATGTGACACCTCACCACTGCTGCAGCATTGCAAGAGAACCCTATTCRTCTTCACAAATATTGCAAAAGCAAAGGTGGACCTGAAATGAGGGAATTGAAAGGTCCATCAATGTTTGTTTAGGGGGCTCTAGAGGGTCAGCGGAAAGGTTTGCCTGAGATCTTAAGAGCTTAACTCTGTCCTAGAGTGAATTGCATTCTTGAATCTGAACAGCTTTTTCTTCAGGCTTCAGAAATCTGATGAAACCGTCAGTATTTTAAGTTTCACAATACTCTGCTCAGTATTTTCTTTCTCTCCTTTTAACCCTAAGATCTTTCCTCTTCTCAGATAAAGAAGAGACCCAGCACCCAGYTGGCTGGCCATCCTAGGCCAAGGCCAGGTGATCTGCTTAAAATTCCTGGTTGTTCTGGTTCATCTGAGCTCTCCAGACTCAATCCTATAAGTTGCTTGACCRYTTCTGAGGTGCAGAAGTAGCTGAGKTCTTCYTACACTGGTAGAAGATGCTCTGTACCTTTCAAGCTTACTCTTTGTATCTCAAATTCTTCTGGATGCAGTGAGGTGTGGGAATAATGAAGAACCCTACGGCTCTATCATATTCGTTTTGGAAGAACAGCATATGGGGAAAACAGCCAAGAATTTGTATGTGCATACATAAAAGCAAATACATTCTACRCAGCTCCCACTCCCTCAAGTCCTTCTCCAAGGCTATGTGAAGCAAGTAAATAGCACTGCTGCACAAATGTCTACCACTGCATAATGGGAATCTAAGTTGTTTGAAGAGGAAAAAGAAAAAACGAAAAGAAAAAGAAAAAGTGATACATGTACAGGGATCCTTCCTTAGCTCTTCAGGTAAACAATTTAGATGGCTGTAGAGATAAATACAGAAAGATGCAAAGTTTGATCAAGAAACCTGAGCTGGATCAACCACCTGATAAGTCAGAAATAAATGTGCATTTACCCAACTGATTTATGCTATAATTMTTGTGTAAAACTATCAAATAAAACTTTTACCATGTGGTGTGGTTACTAACACAAAAGGGACCAGGAGAAAGCGAATGCTTATGTAAATCTCACTCATATCATTTAAGTGGGTATGTGGGGATTTGTACAAGTTCCTGCTAGAGAAGATCAGCTCTTGTGTCCCACCCTGTCAGCCAAATGCTTAAAAAAAATCATAWGCTGTCTCTGAGTGGTTATTGAAAAAATCATGAAGAGCTCCCAAATTACTTCTTTTTGAGGCCACCACTGTGTTACATATTGTCCTGTGAATTTTGGGTGGAATCAGGGAATAAACTCATTTGGTTGACAGCAGCAGTTGAGCCTGCCTTGCWGCTGAGTTACTTCCTTGGGGGATCAACCTAATGCTAGCCAGTCATACATGCYTTGCAGCCCACTCAATGTGGCTTCCATGCTTGGGCTGTAACATCCGACTATTAGACGTAGCTGTGTGGTTTTACTGCATATGCTGAAGCCCCAAYCTCCAAGAAAGATGTGCAAGAAGGATTTCTGGAGCCAGTAACAGCAGCAGACAAGCCCCACCCTCTGCGGAAGAGTGAGCGTCAATCAATTTAACCATGAGAACAAAAGCAACATGGTAAACCAAGCACGAGAGACTTTTTGAACTAGACTTGTAAGTCCACAAGAAAGGCTGATCAATAGGGGAAAGCAAGTATGTTTACATAYATTTAATAAAAGTACTATAAAAATGAGATGCTGAAAACAGCTASCAAAGTGAAATAAATGAGATTAGTTCCCCTAAAGCCCAGAGTGTTATTGGCATGGCTGTCTCATTCCAAGCAAGAGTATTTCCTTGGTGATGTCCAACATTTGATTTTGAGGTGCTATGCTATGATCATTTTATACCACAAAGGGAAAAAYGCAGCAGGTCTAGTATGGAGGTATCTATCAGCTGAGAGCTAATATATTTGTAGCTTTTCCCTTCTTCTTGACACCATTGTKTCTATATTTTGATACCACGAAAGCTTCCTTGGTTTCATAGTAGGGAAGCAGCACCATCTTCTTCCTCTAAGTCTGTGTTTGTCTCTGATCTTAAAATMGGTAACTAAAAATGAACCACTTATCTGAGAATTTTCAAATTCTAAACATCTTGTGTGAAATTTAGGAAGATTTTTTAACTTGTTACTCCTTTTTTGAAAGTAAGTCCACTACCATAAGAGAAGTGTTCCAAAAGTGTTTTAGAAAGTTATATCACAGAACATCAGGGGTTCCTTCATCAATCTAAGCTCAATCCAAGTACATCAGAAGATGAAAAAAGGACTAAGCTCCAAAATTAATGTTGCAAAATCCAGGTGGACAAAACATTCTTCAGACAATTAAATGATGGCYTTCCCCATGACACTTTTCTTTCCCCCAAAGCTGAGTTGTTGTTATTACTTTTAATATTTAAAAGTCAAAAATATGGCACAATGATTACCAATTATTGTATCTTTTTTGTGTTTTATATATATATATTTCTGTATATTTTGGATATATATTTAGCCTAGCTTTTACGTCTAACAATGATCAGCAGCAGGCATATGTATAAAAGGTATAAGAAATCAGGGCATGCAGCAAGTGTGCCAACTTTTGGCAAGAGGTATAGAGGGTTAATGAATCAAAAACTACATCCACTTGATCACCTTTAACACTAAGGGACTGTTCCTCCATAGCAAAACTCTTGTCTGTATTTCATCTTCAGTGTCGTGTATCTTGTTGCAGACAGTCCTACATTTGATATAAAAAATCAGAAGCAGGAGAAGAATATCGAATTCCTTTTGATACCAGGTAGTGTTATAGCATGTTCATGATCAAATTCCAAACAAAGAAGGAGCCTGCRATGTTAGAAACCCAAAGTTTACATTATTAAATAATCCCGAGGAATGTTTTGACACAAAAAGAGTCTAGTTTTAATGAAATGGTTCTGATTTAACAGCACATACAAGAGCCTTGGGGAAACTCAGAGAAAGCCAAAMCCAGAACTTCAGCTAATGTGGCATCTGAATGAATAAGCGGGATATGATTTTAAACTAACAATAAAAAAAATCTSTGTAATGAATAAAATCAAATACTAAGCATTGCATTGATTTCTCTAAATTTTGTCTGTCTAAATGTTAGGCATCCAGTTTAAGCTGAGCATCTAGACACCCTCTGTAGTCAGTGAAGACAGSAAAACACTTCCAGATGACAACTCATGAACCAAAAAATAGATATCTAACATTGGGGGAAAAGGAGGGATCAATCATCCTCTTCCCTTGCCTGTTTTTCTACATTAATTGAAGAGAGAGTCTGGAACACCAGCTAAACCAGATGCCTAACTTTTAGACAGATAAAATTAAGTGAGATGAGTCCTACCCTAACTATCTAACACCCCATCACTTTTCTTCATGGTTGAATTCATTGTTATTAATGGTTGATTTCACTTTTAGGTCTTATAAACTGGCAAATTGCTCTTGCTTTCTGCTTTTCTATGTTCCAGGGGAATATTCATGCTGAGTAAATACAGCATTCCCTAAATTACAGGAAAATCAGTTTTCTGTATATTATTTTAAAAGCTTATATAAAAATCACATGATAAACAATCTCTCAATTGTTCTTTGAATAATAACAGAAAAAAAGAACATTTTCCCCTATAAACTGTTTCAAAAGTCTGAATTTACCAAAATCCTSTAAACTGTATGTGCATATATAAAATAGAGTTTTCAAGGATTCACTCTTCAGAGATTATTTCTGACCTGAGAAAACTATCTGATTCCAATAAACAGCAGCCCAGAGTAATCAACTTACTGTGTGCCTTTTTGATTTATAGCAATGAACTATCTTGTGTAAATCAACCCATAATCCTCAAAGAAAGGTACCCCGAGGCTTTAAGRCAACGAAGACTCTGCTCAGAAACAAAATTCAAGTGGAGCAACCTGGCTGAAATATCATCTACCCAGTTTGAGCAAGCTTTTCATTTTTAATTGCAAGTAGGAGCACTGTGTTAAAATACAAAGCATCTTGCAGTTCACTGCCAAGACCCCATGACAGCACACATCAGCAACTTCTTGTATTTATCAGTGAGTTAATTTCTAATTTTGGAGGGGAAATGTGTAGCTGGATCCACTCCGCAGTGTTCTGATGCAGAATAACCCCTCGCAGCTACCTTTGTCAATAGTTGAACTCATGTGGTATATTTGATTGAGATTCAATTTCAGGGTACTGTTTGATGCAGGTTGACAGAAATGAGGAGTGAAGAGTATTATAGAGTAATTGCAAATGGGAAATGTATATATCTGCATATATCAACCATATCTTTATTTCAAATTTTGACTTTAGAGCAAATTTGTGAATTCCTGCTTTAGCTGGAACTCAAATATTTTTTGCTGTTGTTATTACTTTCTGTAAAACTTCATGCTGGGCAAATAATATGCACAGCAGTAGTGTGTCAGTGAGTGGCAGAGAGGCAAACAGACAGACATTTCATCACAGGAAGAATTCAGAACCGGGATATAACCTCGTGCATTCTCCAAGCTGCCAGCCCGCAGATCATTACATCTGAACTGGGCTGAACAGCACAGGAAACTCTGTTTTAAGAGAAAGGACACCTCACCGTCTTTCTGTTAAGTGTATGAGATGGAAGATAACAAATGCTGCCAGTGAAGTAAATTTCAGAGATCTAGGAGATAAGCTTTCTCTGAGGAAGTAGAGATGACCCAATTAAGATCATAAATAACGCTCAGCAAACTACTAGTTACAATAGCTCTTAGTAGGCAAGCATCCTCCGTCCAGCCTTTGAACACATCAACTGGCAAAGTACCGCCAAGTTTTCATCTGTCCCAGTTTCTAGGGAACCTTAAGTAAAGATTTGCMGAATACCCCTGCAAATAATATATCACCAAGCACCAGTTCTTCAAAGACTTTTCAGGAAGACATTCTGGGAAGCGTGTCATTCTGGGAGCTGTTTCTGGCCAAGGTCAAGTGCTTAGAGTTGCTACTGTTAATAGAATCATTCTTTCAGTTCATGGGACCAGGACATGAGCTCTGGCGTCAAAAAGCTTARATGTTTTGTGTAGGCAATTCCATGTAAATGTTAAAGGGCATTTTATATTAGAGAAATAAAACAAACAAAYAAACAAACAAAATCCCTATCTCCATCACCAATATTTCTACAAAAGTAAATTTCTACAGGAAACAGATCTTAGCCACATTATCAAAGAATTGTYGGAATGACAGATTTGAGTGGTTTCTCTCTAAATTCCAAAATTTTCAATAGATTTTGAAGTCTGTAAACATAAAGTGAAAGGAAAAGAAACAGATTTCCTCTGAAGCTTTTCCAAGTGGTAAATGCATTTATTTATCAACCTGCAGTATCAGATATACCTGCTCCCAGTGGACTCACTTATTACCAGGAATTATTGCTGAACAGAAAGCTTATTTAATCTATTATGGGTCAGAATTTTTATCAAGGTGCCTAATTAGAGTCGTCTCTCTTTTTTTCCTTTTTTTTTTTTAGAACAGCTTAATGAGGAGTTTCATCACTCCTGCCAAGATGAGTCAGGTGTTTTCAAGCAGATGAGTGTGATGTAAGTAAATGTGCAACATGATATATCTTCATTGTATCTTCCATTCCAGAAGCAGGGTCAAAAGCTTCATTAGCTCAATAATATTCTAGGGAACRGTTTAAAATTTCCACAGACATTACATTGCACATTTCTTTTAGCTATAGACTCTTGAAATTTAATTTAGATGTTTAATACAAATTAGACATCTAGGCTCCCTTTAAAACTTCARATGGTATTGAATTAAATAAATCCTATTCCTGGAGTCTCTTTCAGAAGAGAATGACTTCCACATAACATCTTTGCTGAAATTTTTTGGTACCAAATGGAAGAAATGGTAATAACATCTCAGTTGTCCTTAAAAATGATATCATTTATTTTATGGAAAGCATTATTTTATGAAAATATGTAAGGAAATAATGGGAATATGGCAAAGATAAACAGGTAAGTTGATAATTTACAAAAAATGAATTGTCTAATTAAAGAAAAACAGTAATAATCCTGATATAGATATCTGACATGAAGAGTTCTGATTAAATGATGAAAGTTTGAAAAATAAAAGTAACTGAAGAAAGGCTGATACAATGGAGTGTCGAATAACCGTAACTATTACCTTCAACACACTTCTACCTCTAATACGGTTTGGACTCACCAGCATTCTTGTGGCTCCGTATGGAGTCTGCCCCTGCCAAGAGAGGCCAATATCACAATAATTCTCTATATCAGTAAAATATACTTATGTAACTGTGATTCTGCAGAGCAGATGAGATTTCAAGGCTTTGAGAAGCCAAATTATCAAGATCTCAACTTCTTGTGCAGTAGCAGCCCTTACCTCAGGTGAGTTTTTTTTGAAATTTCCCCTCCTATGGAGTTCAGCATTTCTATATATCTTCTGTAKAACATACTGCTCAAAATCCTGAAAGAAGTAAATCCATGGTGACTTTGGTGTTGCTTCTTCATTGTAGGCTTAGCAAGAATTGGTCCCAGAGAGTTTCAGTCATCGACAAACTCAGGAGTCACAGGACAAAGTCATATTTCCAGTTAAGTCAGTAGGAATTTTACTCTTGACTTCTTGGAAAAATCTGCTCATGATTATCAGCAATTTACTCAATCCTATTTTGTAAGGATCTAGTCATCCTAACTCAGAGATTCCCATTAACTTCAATAGGRACATTTGGGTGAAGAAAAATGATAGAGTGAACAGAATTTGTAAGACTGTTCCCTAAACAAGYYCTADGACACCATCATACAGTGTTGCAGAATATGGAGAAGCTCCAAGTTTAAAGTCTGTGAACAAAATAAATTAGTTTAAATAAARCTATTAAGATGGTGAAGTGAATCAAAGCAATGAATCTTTCTTATAAAAAGAGCAAAGGATTTGGAAAAAAAAAAAGCTATTTGATTTTATAGACTATCTTTAGAAGGACAAGACACTTTATAGGAGAGCAAAATAAGTCCTAAAATTACATCATTATATTTAGCTGTTTCTGGAGAACTCAGAGAAAGGCAACAAAGAAAGGAAAGGGAGACCATGTAGATGAAAAACATGCAGTCTCTTACAGGCAATTAGATTCTGTTTATAAAGGTTTCTTTCTGCAGCTGGAAAAATATTGAGTTAAACCTTATTGAAATAGAGTCAAGAGATTATGAATACCAATCCCAAAGGGATCAACGAGCATACATGAGAAAAAAAATCTATTTGAACAATGATTTAATCTGTGGTTTTATTACATAGTATTGGTAAAATCCTGGCTGTGTTGAAGGCATTGATAAAACAATATGATTTTACTCCGTTATAATTATATTTCCCTTTCAAAATACACATGATCATTTTTGAGTTCTGAAGCTAATAGATTTGAGCTTGGTACATGTTCTGTAAATTATGCTAGCCTAAATCAGTGGAATTAAGATGTACCCTGATTCATCTTTCCTGATGCAGTAATAAAGGGCCAGAAGAAAACAGAATACATCTTATCTGGGAGATAATTGTGGTCCTCTCCCTTGGTAGAGCAGCACCTTGTTTCACAAGCRCTACAGAATTCCCTGTGAATTAGCACTTTGAATAAAAAGCATCAGATCTAACCAGATTATTTTTTCCTTCTTCGTGCTAGGCATCTTCTGTATTTGTGTTACCAAAACGTTCTAGCAGAAGACTAAAGCCTTCAGATTTAGACAGAGAAGATCTTTTATAATTGGATTGAATAGTCAGCCAGACAGATAGACAAGATCTATCTATTACAATGGATCCCCACATATCCCATTCTGAAGGATGGTAAAAAAAGTTTCCCATGAGCCAYGAAAAGTCTTTGGAAAACCACTGAAATAGATAGATCTGTCTGTGTCTCTCTCTATCAACACATCCCTCCATCCCTCCCACCCAAAGGCAAAATTTCTCACAACTCCAGGCAGAGTTGCTGCTGTTTGCTGATTCATCACTCTGCAGCGTGATGAAATGTCTAACAACTATTTACATCCTAGCAATGCATGTGACTCKGTGTGCTTTAAAGCATATAAATATATACTTTAAAGTTCAGGATACGTTTACATYCATCAATGGACTAAAGCCTTACTAGCAGCTTTGTTCTTTCACAGACGTGACAGTTCCAGTATATGTTCAAGTCATAAGGCATTACAAAGTCTTTTTGAGATGAACAAGACTATTAAAATGTAAGACAGTCTCAGACCACTGACCCACCAGGACACGGTACATAAAGTCCCTACCCTTATGACAACTGCCTGGAAAAATAGCACAGGTCACATCAATGTCTTCAGTAGCTAGTGACGTTGTTTACTCCATCTCAGATGCCAGGGTGGATCCAGTCCAACCCAGGAAGAATGAACTGGCATAGATGGAATGACAGACATTAGGCATAAGTACTTTTTATATCAAGCCTTTGGCAAGTTACTTGTTGGAAAAATCTGTTCTCATGAACAGAATCCAAAATCTGCAAGTTGTGCTACCAAGGCATATGATAACGTCTATTATCCAGGGATATGCTAATACATACCATCCTGGGATRTGCCAAACCACTGCCAGGATAATGGCTCATTCCAGATGCCGGTCAAGGTCCTTTTTGACAGCCTTAGGGCATTTCAGAATAAAAGAAATTTTGATAGAGTTGTTGTTCTTTCTTTATCAGAAATTGTGTAAATACCCTTTTGAGTGAAAAGAAGATGGAATGTTATATGATTCCCCTTACTTAGTACCACTTATAATTATGCATTTCCTGGTACTTTTATTTTTTTCACTTGTTGCCTCTAACACAGAAATTCTTCTTTCAGAGCTACTTATAGTGTGTGCTGCAGGCCAAAAATAACAAAAAGATATTGGAAAAAGAGAAACAGGTAGAAATAAGGCTTCATAGTTTATATAAAGAGTTGTAGAACACTAAAATAAGAGGTTTATTACAGATGGAAAGAAAAAATTAAATGTAATTAGCTGCCACACATGATCAGTTTTCAGAGACACTGTAAGGTTGGTTGAATGTTGTATTCATGGTGTATTAGTTGACCACTTCTAGTAATAGGGATATACTGGATAAGTTAGTTAATATATGACCAAAGATATGGAGTATTGCATTTGTAATTGTAAACTATCATACGTGTAACAGGAACAATGTATATATATATTTTTTTTTAGAAATTTAAACAAACAGTTAAAAATTCACTAGGACTAAATTCCAATGGAGAAAAAAGGAAAAGGTCATGGAGTTGGGTGCTTTTCATGGTGGATTGATTATAAAATATTGTACATTTACTTTTACACGAGATTTATTCATCACTCTGAAAGTCATAGATCAGAAAAGAAATATGSTCCTCCAGCACAACACAGCTGATAAAAGTAAATTCTGTTTTGAAGAGAAATTTATGAAAAAGAAAAAGTAACTATAAAACCTAAAGCTACAGCAGGAGGTATAACCAATACATTAAATAGTAATTACCCTTAATTAATTGTAATTAATATCACTTAATATTCATAAAGTAATAGAGTAATATTAATATTGCTTCAAATTAATTAAGACTAATTATTATTAATCATTGGAATAGCCTGCAAGGATGCTAACSTGAGTTTTCAATTATTTTAAGATTTTAGACCAAAATTACATGTCCTCCTAAAGCATGCTGTACTTTTGAGCTCTTCTTAGTTGCTTATATGATCACTCCTCTTTTGACTTCTACAACACATTAACGTAGCATCAGAAATTTGGTTTTGCATACTCAGCTAAGTTAACTAGCTACAGGTGAGCTASTCTTTACAGGAAGCAGAACAATAAACTATACAGGAGCTTTCAACGSAGACGCAGACTTTTATAACGCAGACAAGCAGCTAAGGCGATGAGTGGTTAAATGACCTTCATTAAGACGTCTAGGAAGAAGCAAGGACTAGGACACCTCCGCCAGGTTTGGCRCTAGCACCTCACTCCTTGCTCAGTTTTCTTCTCCATACTTTGTTCGGATTGGCATGGGAATCTCTAGGAGAAGTTCTACTGCGTTCAGGCTGGGTGGCCTTTTTGTCCTTGAAAGCCAGGAACGTCAATGGAGCTGTGAAAATATAGTGCAGGCTTAATGCAAGTGTTTATGTCTGTAGCCCTTACTGCTATGGTCTCATTGGGGGAAAAAATCAAGTGATCACACACAGAAAAGCACCTCAGATCAGTCCTGTTGACCTTGTTCTTATTTCTTGTCATTTCCCCACATTATATAGTGAATTCTTATATGTGTCTCAGGGAAATAGAAATCTTCACAGAGATACGAGAAGAAGAAGCACTTAATGGGCCACGTTACTGCAAACTCTATCGATCTGCTTTCTTTTACTTGTAGGCATGATTGAGAGCTCAAGTAATTGAATTTTCATCTTGTATTCTGACATTTTATTTTCCTATTTTTTTTTTACTTTGTTCTTGAGACATGCTAAACAAACAAAACTGAGACTGAAGCAAAGGAAGGTGCAGTCTAGACCAGGAGGAATGAATTCCTGCCTCTTTTATTACTGACAATTTGGTCTGCCTTGGGCATCAATGTCTAGGTCTTTGTATGGTGTTGGTATATAGACAAAGCAGTGATGCCTTTGAATTAGAAGGCTCTGAAGCCAAAGTAGCACTGAAATTAAACTTTTTGATGGTTTATGTAGGCATTCAGAAGAAATTATAACAAAAAACCAAAAAAATAAAAAAAAATTTCTGTGACCATCCAGAAGTCACTGACCATTGTTGCTGCAAGATCTTAGGCCAGAAACCTAAGAGAGTTTAATGAAATCATTTTAAAATATCATAATATCTCAGAGTATCATAATTTTTTATATTCTGTTGTCAGAGGGTATGACTGAAGGTCCACAGGTAGCTCAGTTATTAGTTTAAAAAAAGTCCCCCTTACCACTGCTGTGGATTTCTATAATCAACCAAGAAACGTGGAACGGTCAGGATGGGGTCAGGAAGRCATGAATTGTGGGATGGTCAGAATACAAATGATTATATGAGATTGATCAAGTGATTTACCTACAGCCAGTGATGACCCTACCTTAAATAGTCTTTCTTTTCTTCTACCAGTTCCACCTCTGAAGAAGATTTTGGGACCCAAGACACAAATTCAGGGACAACGTGAGTCTTAAAAAATATTATTCACTTATATATTTGTCTTCAAAACCAGTCCTTAAAGTAGGAGGTATCTCAGCCACTGGGGACAGTTAGTGTGTCTTTATTTTCCCTTCTCTTTACCTATCTCACTCTCTCCTTTCTTTCTCTTCCCTCTCTTCCCCATTCTGAAATAGTTATAAGACAATATTTATCAGTGAATAATCCAGTAAGACTAGAAAGAAAAGTAAAATGCCTTGCTATAAACCATTTTCAAGTATTTTCCCAATCTCAAGTACTTATAAGACAATATTTATCAGTGAATAAACCAGCAGGGCCAGAAAGAAAATAAGAATGCCCTGATAAATTATCATGGAAATGACTTAGATCATTCTCAGATAAAGAAAGTGGATTTCTTGGGGTTTTTTGGGGGGAGTTCTGTATGCTCTAACACAAGCCTCTGGTCTTATGATGCCCTCAGGCCCCTTGGTGAAGTGTGTTTGAATAAGAGAAGAAATAATCTAAGAGAAAATCTTTGCGAAACTTTTGCTGCAGTGGTATTGACAAAATGATAACAGCAGACATGGTCCTGGTGAAAGGGTGCATATTATTATTTGGATTATATTMTTGCCTTCTCATCAAAACTGTCTCTCCAATACAAAAGGGTTTCCCATTAAGCTCACAACATTGTTGTTATTACTTTGGTTAACGACTTACTGACAGAGGAACCAGGGAGCCTGGGCAGAGATTTTCAGAGAGAAATGTGGGTCCTCGCAACAGGCTGGAGGAAAATGATTTGCTTCCAGGCATCCTTTGTTTAGCTTTTTATTTCAGTCCGTAAGCATGAATAATTTGCTTGGCAGAGCAAATAAAAGGCTACTTTTTTGGCCACGCACCAATTAGTTTAGAAATATATTCTACTTCCCTGAAGAATTTATTTAGGGTCAGTTACATACTGAGTTGGTTTGGCTTCATGAACACACACACACACACACACACATGCACACACACAGAGCGTATCTGCTCACTTTTGTGTCCAATTTATTAAATTTTGTCATTAGACAAAGAAGGAGGAAAAGTCTATTTTAATTTCTCCAGTGTACCCCAATGGTCAAATTGTGTAGAGAATCTTAACACAGAAACCAATTTGTTTGGTCAACGATTCTATATTATTCTACCTCTAACTGAACAGAGCAAAAAGCTACACTATTTCATACAGTATTACAAATGAATTGTTTTATATATAGGCTTTACTGTATTGGGAAATATATTTATAGGCCTCATTTCTTCTGTGACTTGTAGCCTGCTTGGCTCTTCTGAGCTTAACAGGACAAATTCCATATCTCCTTTAAATGCCTTGAAATAAAAGTAATTTTCTTTTCATGATACAATAACTCTGTTATGTTGTCTGACTTAGACTTAAACAATTGCTGAGAAACTCTTTTTCACCCTTTTTTATTCTTGAACTGACCTCATAATAACTTCAGAATARTTTCCCATACTATAACTCTGCTGTTGTCTTTCTTAGGTACCCAAATAGTATTTCTTTCTTTTACTTACACCCTTCTAAATTTGGGGTTATTTCATTAAAGCTTATTCAAAAGTACCTCTAATTTTCCTCTAATTTCCTTCCATAAACCTAGTGCAAAAAAAA
>NW_028186901.1:2826100-2936481 GCF_003343005.1 Rhea americana
AAACAAACAAAAACAAACAAAGAAAGAAAAACCCCAAAAACAACCAAATTTGCTGAAGAAGTAGCTGTAGGTTTCAGGAAATGAACAATTTTCTTTCAGGAAAAGGTGCATATCTTTGTTAGCATGCCTTCTGGCTCCTATTCTGCTTCCATTTTGTTTTCAGAGTTGTAATACTGTATCCATCACCTCATATCTGATAAATTTTGTATACAGGAAARAAATCAAATTTAGATTTCACAAAATTCCTAGTCCAGGAGATCACAAAACCAAAAGGATTTAAAATTAAGCTCTAACGTAAGTACTTTCCAGAGTTAGCATCGTACTAAGGTAGTTGTATGGATTGCATTTGCAGTATTTACACAGGTAGATGGTTCAGAAGCAGATGCTACAGAATATTAGATATATTTCAATTAGGAATTGTTTCCTGCTCATTTTGATGGAAAAGCTTATGACAGTATTGAAAAAGAAATTATAAATATCCTCTTTATTTATTTCTTCAAAAAGYTAATAACAGAAATGTTTTCCTAAAATAGTAATACCAGCATGGATAAAATCTTTTAGGTTAGCCAGCACATCTCTTTCAAGTGGAGGATAGACATGTTATTGGGGGATACTCCTGATAAGTTTTATTAGCACTATGAGGCAGTTCGATCAGTCTCCAGATTTACGAGTCTCATTTTGTCATTTAAGATCATGTGTATGCACAAGGGCAGTAGCATGACAATGATTTTTTTTAGGCATTCTCCTACAAAATCAATGGAAAACTGTATTTAAATAATGTGTGGCCCTGGAATGCAGTATCTTAAGACTTGATCCAAAAGCCCCTTAGGTTAACTTTCGTCATCTAGAGTTTAGATGTCCAGGTAAGCAGGTTATTTTGACTGTTTTGTGACCAATGTAGGTTTTCTTTTCCTATCTCAGTGGTTCAGTAAGCAGTCAAGAGTCCTTCCAAGATCCCAGACTTACTCCTGTTTGCAGTAGTTTCCTATTAAAATCACCTTAAAAAAAATCCCAATAGAATAGCTATTAGAAATCATAAGTGCAACTGAAATGTACGGTAAAATAGAATCAATTCTAAGAACTATCTTTTATAGAGCCAAAGCTCTCTATATCTCCTCTTCCATATCATCTAGTGTCCAAGAGATTGCACACACAGACCTTACTTTTCTGATGTTTTTTTGTCCTGTATCAGAGTGCACTGAGAAATCTAGCCATGCAAGGGTCCTTTGTTTTTAGTCCATCTCCAATATTAAAAAAATGATTGCCTGCTTCTCAGTCTTTCTTTCCAGGAAGTCCAATAGCTTGGCTTGTATGTTTTTTCTTCATCCACCAACATAAAACTAGCATGTACAGAATAYCCATCAACAGCATGCTCTTGATGTTTGATTTATTCAGTGTTATATTATTATTACTTAAACAGTGCCTAAAAGCTCCAACCAAGTTTTCAGCCCTAGTGTACTAGTTTCAGTAGACACACATAGCAAGAGACAACATCTGCCCTGAAACCTTATAATCTAAGCAGATAATCAAAGCCTGAGAGAAAGAGATAGAGGCATAAAGAGATGTAGGGTGAAATCCTAGCCCTATTTAAAGAAATGGAAGGTTTGCTATGMCCTTAAATGGTGCTAGGATTTCAACCTAAAGAGGTTGTGTCCAAAGACACCTAGGAAAGATGTGTCTAAGTTGGGATGTGGACCTTAATCTCTTCAAGACCCTCTTCTTGGCTTTAATAGAAATCTATTCCTCAAAAGAATATAATTTAGCAGCTAAATCAGGACTTACTAACTTCTGGGCTAGGTAGACTCAATAATTTTCTTTTTTGCAATATAGTAGAAAATTTTTTTAAATGCAACTAAATAACACAGAATCTAAGTTATTAGCTTCAAAGAGATATTTAAGATCTTAATCTCACACAAATTTACTGAGTCCTAAATGCCAAAGTGCCTATATCATTTTAGTAAGAGGGTGCTAGTATTTTTTTAAAATACTGTATCTTGACAATAAAATAAAAATGCAGCAGACCAGTATTTGACTATTAGTTTCTCACTTTCTCTATTGCCCTTTTTCTTTTCCAAGGAAAAAAGGTTAGGAGTGACTTAGCAGTTCAGTGAAARGAGAAAAAAAAATCCCTTTCTTTTACTGCAGCAGCCTTCCACATGTGTTGGAAAGAGAACAAAATTCAGCAGTGTCACTTTAAATCGCCTTTGATTCCTGCATGTAACTCTTCTCCTGGGTTTTAGTGCCATATTGTAATGTTAAAGTGTAAAACTCTGCATCTGCTGAGGCATTTGGCTGGAAAAGCAAGTGTGTCAATGGCTGTCCCTAGCTGCCATCACACATATGGATTTTCTGTGTTCAGCTCTGCCATCTGGTAGCTAGACCTAAATTCACTCCTCGTTGAATAAGGACTACCTACCGTATCTTACTTCATTCTGTACTCTACCCTTTTTCATAGCCTTGTTTTATAAAAATTTATATGGTGATAGAATATGTTTGTGTGTCATATGTGTGAAAATGTTGTAAATGTTCAGAAATATTGAGCAAACACTTTCTGTCCATTCTGTTATACCCCACCGAAGCGTGCACGCACACGTGCGTGTGTGAGTGCGTGTGCGCGCGTACACACACGCACACAAAAACGCGGCTACTCACTCCAAGATAAGAGCATACATATCGCTAGGATTGCTCGTGCAGGCTTTTCTTTGTGATGTTCTGGCAGTTGCTCTGATTTCAGTTAACAATTTCCCTTTAAACGTATCTTAAACATATCTCTAAACAGTCTTAATTATCTGGAGCATCGTGCTGCCCTTGTGCTAGCAAAGCAGAAGGGTGGCAGGCATCCAGCTTTGGTGAGGCTGGACGGAGAGGAGTGTAACAGTATGTGCTGGTCTTAGAAAGGTTTTCAACCTGAGCAACCTGTGTCTGTTCAAACCACTTTGTCCCTTGGTTTAAACACTTTAAGGGAAGGTGCAAGTCTGGAAATGTGGTAATTTCTTAGAAAAAGATAATAAAAAAGATTAGAGTAGGTCTTTGCTGCAACGGATTTCAACCTAAAATCGACTACAGGCTAGGACGGGCATAAACAATTAGTATGTGGCCATCAATTTGAGAAAGCATTTGAATATCTATCATAGTATTTTAAATTTCTGTGACATACCCATGTTCTCACTGTCCTCTCTCTCACCTCAGCCATTTCTTCCAGTTCTGAACTTTTGTTTTGACTTAAGTTCAGATTCAGCCCATCTAACTTCAACCACTTAATTAAGGCCACCAAATGAGGCCACTAAATGAGGTGGGTTTGGCCTGAGGTGGGTTTGGCCTGCCTAGTAAAAAGATCTAGATACTGATTCAAGCTCCAAACYGTGGGTGTCTAGTGCATTTTTAGTTGCTCTCTGGTATCTGAGACATCCATCTCAATTGGTCTGGTGCATACAGTAAGCCTTTCTGAAATGACAGCTGGGAGTCAAGTGAGTTATCCCAGGAAATTTTAAATGACATTAGATGTCTCTGTTTAGCCTCCTGAATCTCACTCCCTCTGTCACCAGCACAAAGTGGTTTGGCCTTTCTAAGGTCTGGGCCACAATGACATGCTCCACTCTTCCGCAATAATACATTGCAGAATAATACAAATGCAAAGTCATTGTCATGGTTTCTGAGCAAYATGCAAATAGGATTCTTATTACCCAACCACAGGATGGGATCTATTCCCTAAACCAAAATTTCTAGCGCCATTCTGGATGTGTTAGGGTGTGTGTGACATTAACACAGTGTTGGCAGATATGAGTCAGGGCTTGTGGGAACTTCATGCTTTTCCAGAGTGGCAGCTGGAAGCCAGCTAAGACCCTAGAACATCTCAAATGGTAYTATACACCTGGACAACGAAACCCCACCCTGTGAAATCAGTGATGGAAATAGGCATATCCAGAGGACAATTCATCTGACCTGTCTGAAGCCTACTTTAGGCTGAGATAAAGTACCTTATACTTTCTGTAGGCATCATGTGGATATCCCATCCTAAATTTAAACACATAAAATTTGGTGAGATAAATCCCAATCTATTGTAATGTTAATAACCTTGAACAACTATGAGATATGGGAACAAACAAATAAAGAACAAACAAAAAAGACCTGGCTAGATGTCAAGAAAATATGTCTCAGCTGTGAGCTCTAATGAAGTAAGTACAGATGTCCCAAAAGAAATGATGGAAGTAATTGAGCTTAAAAAAAAGGGGGGGGGGAGAAAAAGAAAAAGAAAGAAAAGAAAATAAAAGAAAAAAGCACAAAGCCTTTGAAGTTATAATGCAAGGGTAAATAATGTATTAATGTGATAAGACAGACAAAATGCCTTTTTATGTCTTTTTACTTTACCCTGTTTTCATTTTTCTCATACTCATTTTTTTCTTTCCCTTTTTGTGACACAAGTTCATTCATCCCCTATGTACTTTGTTTGATCCCTTACATCAGATACGTGGCTCTTCATTGCTTCCCTTATTTGCATTTATTTATCTTCTCGTGACTGCATCACTACACAGTGAAACAAAATTATTGAACCTTGAAACAGTTCTAGATTGTGAAGATGACACCATAGTAAATTCGTATTTGAAATAAAGCCTAATCAAGTATTATGAGATGATATGTATCAAATCAACCTCCCAAGAGTGTTTGTATTATAAACTTAATTCTTCAAGACTATATTTGCATTATAAACGGCCAGCCAAGTTCACCTCCAGTACAACTCACACCAAAGTCAACTGAGTTACATTAAGAATTAACTGGAGCTCATGYATCTTTTACAGGAGAGTTTAATTTATCCATTAGCTCTATCTTTTTTTTATTTTTACTGAGTGTGAAAGACCGTAGATAAGAAGTGTTTGTAGTAATAGATGAAACATGACATTCAGACCTTTTCTTATTTATTTAATTGCTAATTTGAAAATTGATAAACAAAGTAAATGGATTTGTAGGAAGTCGATTTTTTTCCACCTAGTGCAATCAGTCCATCGCTGAGTAAAATATAAGCTGAAAAGGTACATCTAATCTTACAAATAATTAAGATCTGAGGTGACAGGAGGCCAAGGAAATATAAAAAAGAAAGAAAAGAACAAAGATTCCTCATCTCCAGTAGGTATTCTAACAAAGAGACAATAGAATTTAAACTTTATCCCTTGACTTACGTTTCCTACCAATTCCTTCTTTTTTGTGGATGATTTGAATTCCATTTTGYGGGCCTACGCTCATTATAGCTTTATGTTTGACCTGGAACAGTGAATAATACTGAAAAGCAGAACACTCTTAACAAGTTATTGTAAAATAGCATTAATTCTTCTGGTCCTTAGGTGTATGTAGTTTCTGTATCTCATTTCCCATATGTAAAATAGGGGAGCAAAAACAGTTCTACCTCATACAGGAGTTTTCATACCAAAGTTTCTATTCAGGTTTTAAACTAATGAGGGCCTTACTAAAAACACAAAACAACACCAAAACCTTACACAAAAGTAAAGAAAGAAGCAGAGAAAGAAAGATAAACCAGAGTTCTTCCACTTACTGTTTTCTTTTATCTTTTAGGGAAAATTTTGATAGGTTATCCTACTGCCTCCTCCCAAAGGCCCTCCACACAAGTGAGACAAGGGCAATGATATGGAAGGCCTGTAGCATGTGCCATATAGTGTGTGTATGGGAAGAAGGGGGAAAAAAACACTTGAAAAGGCTAGCAAACTTTTGCTACCGTGCTCCCAGTAGCTCAAGCAGCTGATAGAGACATGAGGACGGCCCTGAAGGCTTGGATTCTAACCTGTCAATAGTAGCAGACTGTTATGCTTTCCAATACAATGATCAGTCTTCCGGACAAAGCCCTGAGTAACCTGGTTTGGCCTCATAGCTGAGCAAGAGTTCATAGTTGAACAAGAGTTTTGAACAAGAGGTTGGACTAGATGGTTCCTGATGTCCCTTCCGACCTGAATTGTCTGGTAGTCCTATAATCCACCAAGGTATGCATTAAAATCTTAATATAGCTGAGAAGACACATGTACATATCACAGGGACTGGAAATGAAGGGAACTCTAGGCGTTCAGAAGTAAGAGATAGAAATGATGCTTTTAGGATCATGCCATTGAAGGATGAGGCTGGAACGTGCATATAGCAGTTCCCATGGGGACCTAGAGATGTTGACCCAATTCTCTCTGCGTAGTGCTATTCCCTTCCCAGCCTTAAATTCCCCCACAAGGRCTGCTAAGCTTTATGGACACATAGGTGTAGTATGAGGAGACATTTYGTGACTCTTTTGTACCTGCAGCAGTGTGGTGCCCTGAGAGTTATCTGCTCTGTACTTATACAGTAAGCTCTGACCTGTAGAAAAAATACTTACAAGTGTTTAGGACAATACTTAGTTAAAAGGASATGCTCATAAATTATATCCTGTCTGTGTGGTGCTGTTATTTATTTATTTATTTATTTTGCTTAATTAGAGCAGGGGCAAGCCAACATCCAACATATGTTGAATTGCTTGGACAGATACTGCATATAGCCTAAAAGACACAGTTTGAAAAAAAAAAAAAAAAAAAAAAAAAAAAAAAAAAAAAGACTGAAAAGCCCTGCAGCTGTCTTCATATCTTCATATATGGTATGTTTATAAATAGCAGTGGTAAATAGTAGGCTGAGCTATGTTTCAATACTCAGGCTTTTAAATTGCTTGGATAGCCATTTACACACTTCCTGTAGTCAGGCAGCCCTAAAAAATCACAAGGTAAAGATTTAAGTAGTCAGTGCCTCTCTAAGCAAATGCAGGATGCCAAGGACTCACTTCAGAGGAGAAAAGGGCATTGTCAAGAGTGAATCACTTGTGAATCATCCCCGTGAACTTTTCCAGGAACACCAGTTCAGTCATTGCAATGTGAACTTCAGAGCAGAGATTTTATATGCCTAGGACTGTCATAAATAAATCACACGAAAATGTAATGAGAAAATATGTAGCAAGAAGTAAAGTGAACATCTATATGGGACGTCAACAGCACTTTATAATTCAATTCAGTGAAGGTCCATGTAAGGAAAAGTCAGTGATCTGTGTGCTGTGTAGCGTGGAACTTGAAGAATAATGTGAGTTTATTACAAGCTAATATATTATTCAAATGCATAGTCATCAATTAGGAAATATCATTACAGGTTCCAAATAAATAAATAAATTTAAGATGTRAGAAGCCCTGAGATCAGGAGCAGGTGTAGGTGTTCAGTCCTTCTCAAATTCTGTCCCAAATAAACATAATGAAAATGGGTAGATGCGTTCCAAGTTAAATATTGCTTTGTATTTGAGGGCCAAAAGGACTCTTGAGGGTCTTGAATTAGGGCCAGAGATAGCGGGTTATATATCCAGGATTAGCATTGAATTCTTTAAGCCTTAGAGGGCAAATTTTGAAAACTCCTTATCTACAGCCATGTTTTCAAAAAGAACAGAGCCTCCAGTGTGTGTAAAACTTAACTCCTGTGAAAATTTGCTCTGTGTTAGAGAGTATACATTTTTTATTTAAAAATATCCTTATTAAGAGCTTCCTGATTCAGCTTTTAACAGAAAGAAGAGTACGCAGACCGCTGGAACACAGCCCAGAGAGGCTATGGAGTCTCCTTCCTCTAACTCCTAAGAGATGTTCAAGAGCCGTCTGGACACAGTCTTGGGTAATGTGCTCTAGATAACCTTGCTTGGGCATGGGGGTTGGACTAGATGATCTCCAGATGTTCCTTCCAACTTCAACTGTTCCGTGATTCTGTGAAACTCTTAACTTCTTTATTTATTTCTAGTCAGTCTAGACTGAAAACTTTCAGGCAAGGAGTATTTCATGGGTATGTGATTGACATGCTCAAGACACTTGGCATGTATCCCTAGTGTAGCTAGGGATAGTAAGGAATTCAAACAGTATTTAAGAAAGAATATAGTAGTACTTACAGACCATGTCGCACATTATTCYGTTTGTACCTACCAGTATCTGAGCTCCTCAGTTAGATCTTGTGTGTGAAGCTGCCATTACCACCAAATCTGGGGTTATCCACATAGATAAGAGGGAACCACAGCTGTTGMTGAAGGTGCCTAATGAAAAGAATACAAGAAGGTCATTCAACCTGTCTGGGGTCCAAATTAATGGTACAGGGAACCTAGAAAAAAACACTTTCCTGGTCTGACATATTAAGTTAAGTGGAGGGAGGGGAGATCATTGTCTATACAAAAAGGTGACCTGCAGGGACTCTTCTGTATCAGACTTTTTACCCGCTGCCAAGGCAAAGGGCAAGCTTTCTCTCTTTTGAGAAACATCCAGTTTAAAAGATTAAGTTAAAAAAGCCAACAAACAAGTAAAACCATCTCTCACACCCATTGCTGAAACCCAAAGACAAACTGGTATCTGATAATGAAGTCTACTGAGTCTGAAACACTAACTGTAATGTTTCTGATTAGAATCCATGTATCAAGGTCACAATAGCATGAACAGTATCACATCRTCTGTGTCCTTTGACATGAAAGTTGTGCTATCCCTTTCTTTTCGTAGTTAAAACAAAACAATAACATTTCAGAAGTTTTCCCAGGTCACACACTAGACCAAATGCACTATTAGGGTTATAGGAAAAGTATTTTTTTCWAACATTATTCATACAATTAAATTGTTGCTTTTGCTGTTGCAGTGACATGATACCAATATATTAACTTTGAAATATTTTAAAGGCAAGATCATGTTGCCTGAACAATGGCATCTACTGAGATGACCCATGAATGCTGAGACATCAAAATGGGAATGACAAAATATCACATGCAATTTATATGAAATCCAGTCTTCCAGAGTGTTGCCTGGAGACCTAGTCACTAGTAATCTTTAGCATCCRGAGAGGAGTATATAAGGCAAGTAATAAACATAAAAGAAAGATCATGAAGTGTCAAGTTCTGATTCAGCTGCTCAGTCTTTTTCTGAATTTAGCAAAATATTGCGAGGAATAGCTTAAGGATGCTGTTTCAATTTTTTATTATCTTTTAACTTACTATCTATATGTTCATATACATGTACTTTGTCTTTTTCCAGGTCATATCTCTAGCAAAAGAACCTTGAATGAGGATAAAAGAAGAAAGAGAAATATCACCCATGGGGCAGAACAGGGAAGCTCTGAATAACCTAATTCTGCCTCTCAGAGTTGCACAGAATCACAGAGAATGATTGAGGTTGGAAGGGACCTCTGGAGATCATCTTGTCCAACCCTCCTGCTCAAGCAGGATCACCTAGAGCATGGTAGACAGGGTTGCAGCCAGGCAGACCTTGAACATCTCCAGAGAAGGAGACTCCACAGCCTCTCTGGGCAACCTCTTCCAGTGCTCTGCCACCCTCACAGTAAAGAAGTTTTTGCTCATATTGAAGTGGAACTTCTTGCATTTCAGTTTATGTCCACTGCCTATCATTCTATCACTGGGTACCACTGAAAAGAGTTTGTCCCCATCCCCTTGACACCCTCCCTTCAGGTACTTGTASACATTGATCAGATCCCCCCTCAGCCTTCTCTTCCCCAGGCTGAAGAGGCCCAGCTCYCGCAGCCGTTCCTCRTAGGGCAGGTGCTCCAGCCCTCTCATCATCTTTGTAGCCCTAYGCTGGACTCCCTCCAGTAGCTCCACGTCTCTCTTGTCCTGGGGAGCCCAGAACTGGACACAGTAATCYAGTCTCCAGTTTGTCTGTCTATGTTTATTTTTCTGTATGTCTGTCTATCTGCATTTGTCTATCTATCTACTTATCTATCTCTTTATCTATCTTTGCAAACTGCCTTTTACATAAAATTCATATTTGGAATGAGTTGAGAGACAAGTGGTCTTCAAAGGCAAGCAGAATCCTTTAAACTAAGCAGCTGAAAGTAATCTCTAATTGCAATTAAATGCTGTAACAGTAGTAGGTTGCTTTAAAAAGCTTTGGAACAGTATTTTGGAAGTATTTTATAGCATTTTATACCTTGAAGGGATATGAAATCCTATTTAACTTATGATTAAGGCTCTGAACATGCTACTGGAGACCTGAGCTCTAGTACTGACCTTGGAAAAATCAAGTCATCTCTCCACATGCTGGTTCTCCATCTAGAATATGGGAAGAATAATAGATCTTTCCTATCTATTTAGACTATTCACWTTCTAGGCAGAGACAGTGTCCTGCTGAGTATGTATATCACTAAGCACTGCAGGGCCACAATTTCCACTGGAGTTTCCATGAGCTAGTGCAGATAATAAATAAATCAGTCACCATAGTGGTGCTGCTAATAAACCTGATATTTGCTTTCATGTCCAAAGAGGATCCTTCTTTCCGCAGAGCAGARGTGTGTTCACTCTGATGTTTTAGCAAAATTCTATCTTTGACAATGGCTTTTTCCCTGACCAATTTCAGCTTGTTATGCTCAGGACAAGAGGTAGACCACAAGGCTAAGCACTGCAAARCTGAATGTTTTCTGTGTCCCATTGTGAGCTGATGGTATTATAAAACAAACTTTGTGAACATTTTTGTCTGTCATGGCTTTCTATTTTCCACAGGGGTTATGGAACCCTCAGAGTCACAAAATTTTCTAATATTGATTTACATTTTCATAACTCTTTAAAGGCTCAGAGTACCACAGAAATGTTAACTTATGTACCAAGTGACAGGACRCCCCTGTGAAGCATGTACCACTGATTTCATTTGACATGTGGCAGATTTGTTTCAAAAACTATAGAAAAACAGAAGAATCTACACTTGTGTCTCATGATCTTCCAGATTATAGGCACTGTTTTAAAAAATTGTGTAAGCGGGTASCACTTTTAAGCACCCAAACTGCTCAATTAAGTTCAGCCTTTCCCAACTAAAACTGCAGGTTTGAGGCTGATACTGAGTAACTCTGTTCCCATTATTATAACACTATTCTGGAGTCTAGCTATGGAAAGACTGAACATCAGCATTGTTCATTAAATTAATTACTGTGAGGTGGTGACAGTATATACGGGATGTGAAGTGTGGACTCTCCTAGGCTCGACTTCAAACAGACTTACCTAAATCCCAGCTAGTTATCTTCTGCTGTTTMCACATTCCCTGGGGAGAAAGAAGACATCTGTCATCTCTGGTGGGGTCTATGTATCCCATTCAGTATGGGGAAAACGTAAGGTAAGTGGATTCCTAACTTTGGCATTGCAATTAAAAGCCTACTATAGAGTGGGATGAATCTTTATTAACAGGTTGAGACTAACTCTGGCAAAAACTTAAAAATTCAAAATAGAACATGTCTGATGAGATTCAGACTCTCCYGTCCTCTCCTCTCCTGTCCTCTCCTCTCCACTCTGCTCCTCTCCTGCCTCCTGAATCAATTAGCTTAGGTCACATTCACATGACCGTTTCTCTTCCYGTTCTCTCATTTTCTCCCACAATAGTATCTGTGGTGTTACATTTAAGGAACAATAAAAATCTGCACTGGACTACCATTTCCTCAAGGACTAGTAAAAAAGCAGATACGGTAGAGTTTAGAGTAATGTAGGATTTTTGAGGAAAAGTCCTGAATTTGAAGCTATAGAAACAATTGTCCAGACAGATAGCTGTTCAGTATCTATTCTTTAAAGAAGTGTTCTACCTGCTAGAAAAGAAGGGAAAAGCAAGTTCACATAGCCATGACAGACTTCTTCAAATCTTCCTTTATTCATCTTCCTCTTAGGAAAAAAAAAAAAAAAAAAAAAGTTTCAGAAATAAACAAATTGTGAAAAGATAGATCTTCTTTCTGGAAAGGAAAATCTGTTAAGCAGCTTTAGAACAAGAATTAGGGATAAAAGATCTCATATAGAGGATATTTCAGAAAATTACAGAACCTTAACATTATCCTATAAATTATATGAGAATTTACATTTAGACATTCATGACTGCCTACCTAAAGCAATCAAAAACCATCAACTTGCCCGCATGTTGCCTTTAAAATTTTGAGAGATTTTGTGAGGCTTTCTCCCCTGGAATAATTTGACAAAAGACAGCCTTCCAGCTTCTATGCTCCTTTTTGGTATCCTGCCTCAGTATCCAGCCAGTGATCGGCAGCTGCTAGTGAAATTCTAGACCATACAACCATCAAGCTGCATTTCATACACACAGTCAGAGCATGCATGCCAAAGCATGAGAACAGCCAAGTGACAAGCTGACAAATAGTGTTGCCCCCACCAAAAAGGATAAATTAGCAGTGTCTTGTTCTTATGCTTTCACCAATTTCCAGGGGTAAAGCCAAGTAACAGCAAACTTGGCATGCATTTATCAACAGAGACATGTCTACAGAAGTGCCAAGCATGAGAGTCATCATGCCAACATCCTAGATGTTAAGAGTAGCACAGAAATGAAGTCCAAGCCTTAAGTCATAATCTACTACAGCATAAGTGTGGGGAAGCATCTGGAAAGCAGGAAAAGCATGAAGCAACCATGCTCCACCATGTCTCCATGATCACAACAAGATCATAGCTCTGCAGATTTACATGCAGATCTGTTCCTCCTGTTTGCTCCCCAAGCTGTGTGCATTAGTGTACAAGCACTGCAAACAGACACATAGTCATGTTGATTTCCCAGAAAAAAAAAAAATAGACTCTGCATATGGAATGCAGCATGATGGCTGTGTGGTCTAGAACTTCGCTACCACCTGCCCCCCATAGTGCTATCTTGTAGGCATTTCCTTGTTTATGTGCTTATACCTGAGGTGGGCCCTCTTCAGCCCTGTTTTGTTGATTAGGAGGTCTCTCTTCTCCAGTCATCCAGCACCCTTTGCTTGCCAAATTGGTCCACCACTTCCTTACTTCGTGGGTCATCATTTTCCCTTGTTTTGTCTCCTTAACTTCTCCCTTATGTGCATCTCCCTCCAACATTCCCTTGAAACATGAAGTATGTTTCAAACCAGAGCGTATACCTGAAAGAATCTTTCTCACAAGATGAAGAGGTTTTAGGAAATAAAAGACCTGAGTTGTTTAGCAGTCATAATCATTCAGAAATTGGGTTAATTGGGTCAATATTCTCAATGAAAGCCAGGCCTCTTCCTTGAAGGGATGACACCTTCCTATTTCTGTCAGCCACTGCTCCCTCACTGTACTCTCTATGGACTGGCATAGAAACTCAACTGCCCTTCCACTTACCTGTTAAATGTCTGGCATTCTCCTCTGTTGAGCTCCCTGCCTGCTGAGTGCCTGGTGTTGTCTCCTGCTGTCTACTCCACCTGTCCACTTTATTCTTTTATTTCCTCCTTAAATGCTAACATGGCACAGATGGGCTCTTACTGCCTGTGACTTTCTAATGGAGTTGTTGAATGTTAATGATAGTTTGGAATTTAAAAAGGAAAAGACATGGACAATCATTAAAACACCAAAGAAAATAAAGGTACGTATCCAATATGTCCATCTGTCTATATGTAACACAATGAAATAGCTCTCTAGACTGTTTATAGTTGCAACGTGAAGCATTGAGAGTCCCTGGCCAAGGAAAAAGAGACTCCAGTAGGCAATGAAAAAAATGCAAAATTTTTTTTTCACTCCTGAGCATGAGTATAAATTTGCCATTGACATAAATTCATAGTACAGAAACCAGAGTTAAAAGAAAAGATTCCTCATGGATAAATGAAGTTTGTTTCTTTGCTTTGAAGTCCCTAACCCATTCTAGAAGGAAAAGAGCCAAGACATTAACAAGCAGAGACATTCCCAAACTTTGTGCTCCTTTGGAGAGCCCTGTCATTTTCATGCTATCATCCATTCAAAGAGCAGATGTAGCTGCTGGCATCCTCACAGCTGCATCGGCTCTCTTGATGTGTCCCTGTTCCTGCTTAATAAAAAACTTCTGGCTAGTTTGCCACAAACTCCATTTCCTTTTCTTTYCTCGTCTGAAACTGCTGCATGTCAAAGGGACTCAGTAGGATCTTTTAGGCAGCTGGATGGTTGCAGTTGTTCTGGCTCATGACCGTAGGGTCCCTATGTGGCAATGAGTGGCAACAGGAAGGTCAGTTCTCCCTTYGCCCCAGCTTTAAATTAGTACAAATGGATTAGAAAATAGAAATGTCTGAAAAAACTTACTAGACTTCTTAGGCTGAAGTAGTTGAGACGTGCCATTTCAGGAGCCTATGTTAAGGTTTAACTGAGTGTATGAAAGACACGAACATTGCAGATTTGTTCATGGTATTGTGTATTTATTTTCATTCACTTGAAAAGATTGTCTTGGCATAGCCAATGAGTCAATATACTCCTTCCTCTCTTTCTACCTCTCTTTCTCTCTGAAAACTGAAGGAACCCAATTTGCAGGTGGCCCAGTAGTATGATGTTAACCTGGAGCTTTCAGGTACTCCCAATGACCTTCTTTGTTCTAGTATTCCTCTACAACTTTGAGTAAATTGTTTCAGTTCCTATTTTCTCATCTACAAAACATGCATAACTTACAATCTTCCTAGATATGGTATGGAAATTCATAAATACAATAAATAATGATAGCTAAGCTGTTAAAACAGTGGACTGAGAAGAGTATCTGAAGTTATCAGTCCAATTCTCTTTAGCACAGTCATATCATAAAATAMTATTTTTAAATCCATCATTTCCCATTTTTAAACTATTTTTCCCATACTGTTCTTACCAGGAGCTTTTTCTACAACCTGAGAAACCCAGACAACCGGCACCTTCCTGTCTATTTTCACCTTAAACTGAATTTTATTAAATTCATTTCTGTATTACTTTAGCTTATTTTCTTTTAATTCTTCTCTGATATTTACCAAAATTTGCTGGTGAATATATAGACTGAAATCACATTCCTCTGTCRAGTCTCTTATATGGTTAAGACAACCTTTTTTAGTGTTCTCTTAAAATTGCCTCTCCTTTCTCCTGTCAACCTATTTTTGTGATTTTCCTGAACTTTCCWTGAACAAGAGTGACCAGGATGGGAGGCCATCATCCAAATGAAAAAACTTAAACACGTAGTACTTAAAATCTTTTGCCTGACAAATAGGAGCATAAGTATTAGTAACTACATTAGTAACTTTCATAGCTGTGTCACAGTAGTTATTCAAAGATATTTTATGATCTCTTAATATATTGACTTTCCCTTTTTCTGTCATTTCTAATTGATAGCTTTCCAGTTTATAGAAGAATTATCAGCACTTATCCCAAACTGCATTTTGTAGAGATAAAGTTCATGGATTTTTTCATTTAGTTCTCAACCTGATTCACTTGTTCTTATCACAGTCCTACCCTTACGTTGATGGTGCCTCCGATTTTGCATGATCAGGAAAACAAAAGTGTTATTCATCCCCTCTAACTTTAGCCATCCAAAAATCGAGCATGTAGTATAAGCTATTCTTCCAACTCTATCCAGCACTGGCTTTAAATTATATCCAAGGATATATGTCCAGTATATACTGCAAGTAGTTTAAACCTCAGGTGTGAAGATGACCAACATGAACATAAATAATTCTACTACTATAGAGGAACCCAAGACAATMACATTAAATTATTCAGTTAGCTTCAACATGTTTAAAGTTAGACAAGCTGAACCTTAATTTTCATTATCAAACTCAGACCTCTCTAGCAAAAATCATAGTTATAAATATTACTACTATTAGGSAACAGATATCCTTGAGTAACTCATTAAATAACATTAAACGAGTCCATTCCCTCCCAACACAATTTCTCATTGCCTTCCCTGATTGTGGCTACATTTCCGGTGAAGAGCATTCTCTGCTGAATAGCTGCTCAAATTCTTCATTATCATTTAACTGAAAACTCAACTGCTTAAATGATCTTTACCTAAAGAAATCTATAATATATGTGCAATACAGTTAATGTTTTCACTTCTTTGTTTCTGCAGACAAGAGATTTTGTGCAATATTTGTTTAGCACACAATCCAGTGACTTCTTTGCCTAACTACCTTAAACATTGATATAACTCTAATCCTAATTTGATGTTGACTTATATTTCACTCCTGGTACAGAGGTGATGCAAGACCTATTCAGAATCTAGAATTATGGATGCTTATTTTCTATAGAGAGTGCAATCTCTTTGCACTAATGAATCTGGTATAAAGCATACTGTGTTGTGAAGAGCAATTCCTCTGAATAATTTATTCGGGTTCTCTGTAGCTTGGATTTATCTCACCTGACTTTAGGCACTTACCTGAGATGTCTAAGTGAGAAGTGAATATAATCAGTGAAGAGAACGACAGGCAACTGTAGCAATGATTCAGACCACTTTAGACTTGAATTACTTGCCGGAGATACTTTTCTTGCATCATTAACTTTAGGGATAGCTTGGAGTGATTTGACTTTTAATTTAGGTGGCCCAAATAAGTTTCTAAAGTTTTCTAAGGTGAATTGAGGCCTGTAGAAAGATAAAAATCATATTTTTATGCAATCAGCCCTACACTCAGGGTATTTTGGGGACAGATATACTCTTACTTATTTAAAGTATATCCTTCATGCTTCAAAATACATATCTCATGCCCAAAATCATTAAGTATAGAGATTGAGGACAAGATTTTCACAGGGGAAAGTCTGACTATGTCTATGGAAGGGTTATTATATCTTTCTCAGTAACATCTGGCGCTGGCCAATATTAGCAACAGAAGACTGGACTAGATGGACTGCAGGTCTGATCTGGTGTGGCATTTCCTGTGTTCCTGTGTTCTTCTTCCACCTGGTGCAAGGGCAAAACTGTCAAGTATAATGATGAAATCTTTGCTCAGGTCCCTGGTTAAGATTGTAGAGTTGGCAATTGAAAAAAATCATCTTTTGATAAACTCAGAGAATTTTGCCTCTTTTGTTGAGAAAATACACATCACCTATACTGAAATCTTTCCAGTTCTCTGTATGTTTGTAATAATTAGTATTACTAAAGATAGATGAAGAGGGAATTTCCACAGAACTTGTAGTTATTATTATTCTATATTTTTATTATAGTTACRCTTAAGAACCACAGTTGTGGAGCAGATTTTGTGGACTATCTGCTGTATTAACAYGGGATATAAGAGTCTTCTCTCTCTAAATGCTTAGAACCAGATTAGCTTCCCCCTAATCTTAGACCCCTAATTGCAGATCTTAAATGAAATACTTTGCTGTCTTGGATATCTCAGTCATCAATGTAGAAAAATAAGCATTTCCAGAAGTTTTCGGTTTCAGAATGGTTTAGGTTTGCAACTCTTTCCTCAAGGTACTTTTGACAATTTTTGACAATAAAAGCATCCAGGTATGGTATGCCTACAGACCTAAATTAGGTACCTTTTCAAGGGAATGCTTTTAAAAAGGGTGAATTCAGGCTTCACAGTTTAAGTACAATGTAAGACTCAAAGCTTYGAAACCAGTAGACAAACTGATACAAAGAATGAAAGAAAATATTGGCCACCATTTGGCAGATAGTGATCACAGTATATCAGCAGCTTAGCTGTTCTAAAAGTCATTGTTTTCAGAAATCCCAGCACAGTTTAAGGGCAGCTTTGAAGAACTCTCTCCCATCAGTCCCCCTTGGAATAGTACTTATAACTAGTTGTACAGTAATTTGGTGAAGGGCRCAGGAAAATGTGATATTTCATATCTGGAAAAAATTCTGTTGTCYGATCATATGTGTCTACTGCTATTTGAGATGTTCTAGAGTATCAGCCGACATTTCAGAAAGTGCAATGCTCCTGCAATTGTTTTATCATATCTGCCATCCTTATGGAGATTTTCGGAGACCCTAGATCATGGTTTTGCTTGAGGTTCTCTGAGCTTCAGAGACTGTAATTTCTGAAGGAAACGGAATGATTATCATGTCTTGTCTTCTAATGAATGTTATCATAGGGAATTCCTTGGATTGTTCTTACTTATTCTTGAAAGGTAAATCATATTCTGGTATCCCATTTTACTGTCATGGGATGGGATCGTAAAATGGGATACCAGAATATGATTTACCTTTCATATTCTAGTTATATTCAAACATAAGGTATGATGGGAACTTGCAGAATATCAAGTAATAAAAATGTGCACGCCTCAGTGCAAGGAACCTTACCTCATATTTGCCTTCCATGTTTCACCAGGTAATGATACACGGATGGATCGTCATAAATGTATTCTTTACCTCATTTCATAATGATTTGTTCCTTTGTTTCTAAGTGAACAGTCTTCTAGAAGTACACTCAGCAATATGAGTGGTTTTTGTTTGATCTATTTTCCTTTGTCATCTGTGAAAAGATATAGAGAGTATATAATAAGGATATTGCTTTGGGAATCTGTGAGAGAAAGTAATCTGAATGTACACTGAAAGAGGTGAAGATAGGCTAGTCCTTAGTTCCTATTCAGGTTCATCCTTGTCTCAAAATGACTCATAAGAAAGCTTTATCATCTACTGAAAAACGTGTAGTGTGAAATTCTACTAGGACTGAATGCTAGGATAATTGCTACTTTTTTTTTTTTTTTTTTGAGCAAGAATCACAAGAAAATTATGTTTATTGAGAAATAAAAATTTCACAGTGAGATATCTGGATTAAAAAATATTTAAATACAGTTCTTCCCCCAAACCTGTAAATCAAGTTCTATTAAAGGAAAACCATTTCACATTTCAAAATCTCTTATGACAGGTATGTCTGCCAAAATTTTGGTGAACTCTTTACCAACTAAGGGTTAGATTCAGGTGTACTGAGTTTGACACTTAAGTGAGTTATCTCATTAAGGCATGCAGTCATCCTAACATCCTAGCCTCCCATTACATTCAATGGAGAGAAACAGACACCTACAGATGCTGTGTCAGATATAAAATAAGCTGAATTGTCTTTTAGAGGTGTTTATTTCTTCCTTCCTCTGACAGGAGAAAGAACACAGCTGAACAGGAGCCTAAATTTAGTGCTCGAGGGAAGCGAATGGGATATTAGAAAGGATAAATCTGGCCATAACAGTTGGATCATAAGGTCAAGTGCTAAAAATCATCACCCTGCTGGAAACAGTGAAATGGAATTACACTTCTTCAGGACATTGTTCCCTCCTCCTCTCACCTTCCTCTGGAGGAGTCTGTAGCTGATCACTTTTTCCTACCATTTTTGGCTTCCTGGCTTAGTTATTTGCATCTCTTCTGTATTCCACTCAAAGGAGAGAAGTTTTAGTGCTGGCAGTCCAGTATCTCTCATTTAATCTCTACCACCAAAGCTAGATGGCAACAGATGCTGAGTAAGGCCCTGAGATATGCAGAAAGAAAAGGCTTAGCGATAGTAAAAGTAGAGCTGTGAAACTGGGATTATACCACAAAAATCTAAGCTTAGATATTTGAAACAGATAAAGAAACAACAAAAAATGCTCCAGACCAAACCCAGTTGAATTCTGAAGTAATAAAAGTATAGCCAGATTGTGTGGAGTRTTGCCCAGATGGAAGGAGAAGGAGGATCAGAATGATATAAAGTGTTCAATCAATATCACTTTTTCAAAAATAGACACAATGCAGGGAATAGGAATAGAAGGTCCTTAGGAAACAGGAAAGAGTATAATAACTGAATTGTGATTCTTGATCAAAACTGAATTCTTGTTATTATCACTGCTGTTGTTTGTTTGATTTGCTATGGGAATTAGACTTTGATTTCTGTGTATCAAATTAAAAAAAAAAGATAAAGAGCTAATAAAATAAGAGGTAGCATATGGAGTGTGGCACTGGCTGCATAAAGATTATGGATTTTATTATTTGTTGAAATGGAAATGTCAATGTAATCTCATGGGCTGATGCCATGGTAATTCCATTGGATTTTCCATGATGGTGACACATTTACACAAGATACTAGCCTTTTGGTTTATAAATGTGCTACACACTATTAACCCATGAGATTCCCTATCTGATAACTCATAGTTCTCAATACTATGCCAATGTTAAAGCACAGTGTTTGTATACACACCTAGGTTACTGAAAGGTAAAAACAGACTCAGTCCATTATTCCACCTATAATTATTTGAGAGTTTTTGAAAATGCAGATATCTCTCTGAGAGGAGGAGTGAGCCCCTGACCCACAGAGGTTGAAAATGTTCTTTGTCTAGTTTAGACTTTTTTTTGAAGGGAAGGTGCTTTTCAAGCTATAGCTATACAAATATTTATCGATCATATCACATACAGGCTTTATGAAAGAAATATGCTTACAGATAGATGTGAGCAAAGACAGGAACATGTGTTATGCTCAAAGGAAAAATGAGRAGTGCCCAAGTTCACTTTAGGGGGAAGAAATGTTGCAGTGTATCTCCTGAGGGAAATAGGTTACTCTGTGGGCATGCAAGTACTTTCTTCTAAACTTTGCATTGCTTTCCATAGAACAACAGGGGCTCAGGCTCTGTTTTCAATTGTCCTCTCTCCTAATTCATAGTAGATTGCCAAAACTTCTAAGACATGGGCTTATAGAATGGTCAATAGCTGAGCTCTTCAGCCACAGGAGAACTTAATGCCTTAGTAAGGGTTGGGTGCTGAAGAAATGCTGTGTTCTCACAGAGCAGTTCAAGACTACAGAAGGAATACCTCTAATTTCCGCTTCTGAAACAGAGGTGACACTCATCTCTCCTAACTTTTATCACCTCGTTCAAATTGKGTGTGTATTCTTGGTAGTCTTGGTGGACTACACTTGGTAGTCAATAGAGAAAGTTAGGAACCTCCATAAAGAGAGTCAACCCATATATTTAGATATCTAATTTAAACTGACAAAAGTCTCTTGATRGACTCTGCTTTCTCATTTCATTGACTCTAAAGGGACATTCGATCACTACTGCAATTTTGGCAACCATATAGATTAGTAATACTAAAATTCAGAGATGAATTCCAAATGAATTTGTACATTTACAGAACCACAGAATGGTTGGGATTGGCAGGAACTTCTGGAGAGCACCTGATCCAACCCCCCTGCTCAAAGCAAAGTGACCCAGAGCAGGTTGTCCAGGACCATATTCAGTCAGACTTTGAGTATCTCCAAGAAWGGACACTCCACAAATTCCCTGGGCAACCTGTTCCAGTGCTCAGCTACCCTCRCAGTAAAGAAGCATTTTCTGATGCTCAAGTGGAATTTTCTGTGTTTCAGTTTGTGTCCATTGCCTCTCATTCTGTCACTGAACACCACTGAGAAGAGTCTGTCTTTGTCTTCTTTACCCCATTAGATATTATAAACAAGGAGCTTTCTCTTCTCAAATCTGAACAGTCCTTGCTCTCTCAGCCTCTCCTCATTTGAGAGATGCTCCAGTCCCTAAATCATCTTTGAGAGCCTGTGCTGGACTCATTCCATGTCTCCCTTGTACTGGGGAACCCAGAATGGGACATGATACTCCAGATGTGGCCTCACCAAAGCTGAGTAGAAGAGGAGGGTTACCTAACTTGACTTCCTGGCAATGCTCTTTCAAACCCAGCCCAAGATATCATCGGCCTTCCTTGCCACAAGGACACACTGCTGACTTATGGTCAACATATTGCCTGCCAGGACCATCAGCTGCTTCTCTGCAGAGCTGCTCCTCAGCAAGTCTGCTCCCAGCCTCAATTGCTTCATGATGTTATTCCTCCTCAGGCACAGGACCCTGCACTTGCCTTTGTTGAACTTCATGAAATTCTTTTCTGCCCATTTCTACTGACTGTCAAGACACAGCAATTGCAGCACAACCATCTGGTGTATCAGCTACTCCTCCACCACACATCTTCCACAAACTTTTTAAGGATGCATGCCATCCTATCATCTAGGTCATTAATGAAGATGTTAAACAGTCCCAGGAGCAGGACTTCGCTGCACTTCCCTTTGTTGAACTTTATGAGGTTCATCTCTGACCTTTTTTAAATATAAAAAATCCTCTTTTTTAATACCTAAGGGGGGGGAGAGAGAGAGAGAGAGAGAGAGAGAGAGAGAGAGAGAGAGAGATCAATGCTAAAATCTCACTAACATTCTATGTAATTAAAAGAGTGGCTTACCTTGGTAAGACCAAAAAGTTAAGTTCATACATAGTAGATATAAATCAGGTTATTTCTGTCAAATTGAAAGGTGTGCAGATATATTATTTGATTAGCCAATTATAGGAGTAGAGTTGAGTAGAGTAGAGTAGAATAGAATTCAATTGTACAGCATGGCATGGCATGGCATGGCATGGCATGGCATGGCATAGAATTGGGATCAAGTACAGAAAGAGCATACTGAAGAAAGTTAAAAGGTTGGAAACACATAACTCATTCAGACTTTAATGAATGAGGAGCAGAAGAAGGAACAGTGGAAAAAAAAAGAGAGAGAGAGCTGAAATGGTATGGTGGACATGTAGACTGTGTTGAAGATGACCTGAAAATGTCAAAGAAAGAAGATAAATTTAGATTGTAGTAATAGGATATTGAGGAGATGGAAATGGCATAATCTGGGCTGTAAAGCATGAGGAAATTCTCAGCTGAAGTGTTTTGTGTGGCTTAGGAAAAAGGAAAGTATGTCTCAGAGCGAAGACACCAGAGGGAAGGGACTTCCAGAAGCAAAGATCCGAGATAACCACCATTTTCTGTTAGAGGTTTGCAAGGGAAAGAGTGTATTTTGAAGTGTGGTAGCCCACAGTAGGAATGTGGAGGATGCGAYGTAAATACTTGTGAAGGTTAGGGGGAGCCAAAGACAGGTTACTGAGTCACAAAGAATTGCACTAAGGTTTCTGGCTTCACTRCTGGAGACAATACCATTCCCCATACACACTGCATAGTTTTGGTGAAAAAAGATAAAAGGCTAAACAACACTAAAAACTCCACTTCATTAGGGTATAGGGTATGCCCCTAAACTGCTAAAGAGAGACAATTTTTGTCATACTAGAGCTTTTCTTTTCCACAAAAAGCCCATTACTGACATGGTGACAGTCACACTGTTCATCCCGTCAGATACACTAATAACATCTGCCTTTTGAAATTATTGCCTAACCACCTCCATAGAGCCAAAATGTGTTCCAGGCTGCCAAACTTTGGCACCATTAAATTTTAGGCAACCAGAAAGTAACCATTATAGGTAAGTGTCTAGGTAAACTGTTCAATGGAAAATGGAAGGAGGTWTTGAAGACACTCAGACAGTAATCTCTTCCACCAACGATTAAGCATCTATAGTCAGTACTTACTTTTCATTAATAATATACATTTAAGCACAAGTTTCATATCTGTGCTAGTTAAAGGAGATCCTATCTTTAAGTTGTTCATTAGAAGGAGAAGGAATATATTTCAAAGCTTTAGTGGACTTTGCTGTTGACTATACTGTCCACAAAGCTTTACAAACATTATATAGGCATCTAAATTGTTGTCATAACTATTGACTCGGTTGGTCACATCTGAAAATGCCATGCAGACAGACAGTTATGAAACACAGAAGTAGTTACAGAGAGATAAGGTGATCTTTTTAATTTCACAAAACTGTTGTGCTACAATCAGAAAACACACAKCTCTAACCACCCAACAGCATTCGCTTGCTTAGATCATTTGCATCTTAAAACTGATAGATTCTGCTTCATCTAAGACCATTACTAAAGGTTTCTCTATAATTATACTTGAAACTTCTTTTTGTTTTTCCATTCCAAGCCTGTTTCTGACTGTGTGGCAGACTGGAACATTGGATGGAAAAATCCAAGATTTGCAATTCAGATTGCGAGCAAAGGTTTTAATGTTGAATACTCGCGGATATCATTTGAAAGGCTTGCAGAGTTAAACAATGTAGATTTTTTCCTCTATACATCGAACTGACTCTGCAGATATTACTCAGTTAAGACGCAGAGATGATATTAATATGGTGCTTATGCATTAAACTCACAACAGGCAAGTATTTTGTAAATTCAGCATTTAGCTATCTCTTATCCATTAACAAGAAGCAAAGCAAACATCTCCCCCTTATATTCATGCCCCGAGCTAAGCAAGAGGAATGGAAAAGGGTTTTAGAATTACAAATAGAACCTTTAAATTGTAGAAACTTGCTAATTTCATTTATGAAAAGCGTTGCAGAAGTTCTGCTTTTTCTCTCACTTATTATTCAAATCACAGTCCCAAGCTAAAAAAAAAAAAAAAAAAAAAAAAAAAAAAAAAAAAAAGAAGAAGAAGAAGAAGAAAGAAAAATAAAGGAACAGGGAGAAAGAAAGGAAATAAGCCTGCCAGGAATTTAGTGAGTTTTTCTTTTTGGAGAAGAGGCAGAAATACTGAATATTTAAATATGCAAATGGAAGTAAAACCTAGATTGCTTAAGAAAAAAGAGACAGAAAAAGAGAGAAAAAAGGAAAAAAAGAGGTGAAAATGAAAAAGAATTATAGACTAAATTTTCAAAAATAGATACATAGAAAATGTGAATTCACGCTGATAATTTTGAAAGTAGAATACACATTTCATTGTGCAAAATGTGAATTTACATTTGCAAATATAAAGATTTATCTCTTATATAGGGCTTTCCAGTTTTTGAAGCCCTAAATATAAATTAAGAATTATATTCTTTCTCCTGTAAGAATTCAATACAAGGGTTTTGCACATYCTAAATCCCACTAAAGCCCTCAAAACAGTATTTAAGAGAGACTTACATGGCTCATAGGCAATATGTAGTGGGGATATTTCACCCAAATTTCACCCAAAGGGATAAAGCATATTAACATTACTTTTGCAACTAGTTTCGCTACAGTGTCTTGGACTAATTACCTAAGATGAGTGTCCTTACTCCATATATTGTTTTAGTCTGCCAAGACAGATCATTTAGAAGCACTAAATATTACAACAAGGCAGGGGATTGGGTATACCATTATAGATRTTCATAGTCAAGCTTGCAGGCAGAAAAGCTGGATCCAAGAAGAAGTCTTGCAAAATTCRGGGCTAATAAGTTAACCAACCTTCTAAGTATATCCAAAAGATAAGCATGTATTCCTGTCCCTAATTTATAGACAGGAATACTGAAACAGAGAAGTCATAAATTGTTCAATACCGATTATTGAGTGGATCCAGACTTGAATGAGTCTGAGTGAGGTACTTCTCCATACTGCTGAATGAAAGGCAGAAATAAGAACAGTGCTCACTTTTTTTTTTCTTCCTTTGCTTAGTTTGATAAATCAATTTCATGATATTTCTGCAAAGAAAGATGGTAAGTTTAAAGCCCTCAATTGAGTAACGGCAAAATAAATGGACTGTCTTGACACCTGAAAGAAAGAGAGAAAAAAMGAGAAATATTATGTCCYCAATTTTATTTTTGTTTAATTGATTTTTCATGTTTTTATATCTCAAGGTGCAGTGCTGGAAATGAAACAATTTCTATTATCTCAGMCAGAAAACATGACATAGTCCTGATTTCTGAATCAAAAAATATAGATCATGGTGTGAATCCATATAGGAGTTATAACTCTCTCCCTKAGGTTGTGTGTCAGGTCATACAACCTTAGGAAGGATCAAAGCACTTCTCACATGATCCACAGTATTCAAGTACATGAAAAGGACATATTCAGCTACAAGAAGACTAAGCAGTTCTGTACAATTCCTAGAGAGAGCACCCAAAATTTAGAAACATTGTAAAACACGTAAATCTGGAAGATTATACAAATTCTGAATGTTGCATTTAATGGTGCAGGATCTTCAAGTTAATAAGGTTTTATTTTATATTTTCCCATCCCAAAGCTGTGCAAAGATAAATATCTGTGTAAGGGAAGGAAGATGATAATTTCTACTCAGAAATCTGAAACTTCTTGGACCTCTGACTTGACGTGAATAWAATCTTGGATTAGAATTTGTAAACAATTTTTGATGATATCACAAGAGTAAATAAAAGTACCTGGACTGAAGGAGAAAAGAAAACATACATACACACATGTACACCTCCACACATATATATGTATGTAGGTATGTAATAATATATGCATATGGATACATATTTATTAAAAAGTTGGAAGTCATTTTATAAGAAAAATGATTTATCGATAGAGATTTGGAACTAGAGGTCAGTATTACTGTTATTTCTTACCTAAATCTCCAAAGAAGTTAATTAAATATCATTTGTTTAGAGTACTTGAAAGAGAGTAACATCCAGTTTTTATATAGCACTCTCCATCTCAGGCACTTTACTAAGGAAGCATCATTACACTAGTCTACCAAGAGGTGCAGCATGCAAGCAAAAACAAAAACTTTTTTTTGTTTGTTTTTTATGTTCAATTTCCACATAAGAGCCCAATCCATCTGATTAAGCTGTCATRCTACAGAGAAAACAGATTTCTTCCTGGCTATGTTGTAGGATTTACTTAATTAAATCTCTAGCGTGCTTTGAGATCTTCAGAGATTTTAATAACCTGTGAAATAATGATTTAACTGGGCTATGTATTAAAAAAGGCCAGGAATTGAAAAGTATCTGGTGGGTAGATTTGGTAGCTCCTTGCTCAATATATGGGATTTCTGCAATATCTTTCAGAGGCAATTCTGCTTACTGACTACCTATTGTATGGGTRGAAGGTTAACTTTGAAGTTCTAGACAGCCTTAATTTGGGGGTATTTACATTCCCTGTATCCCCAGCCAAAGTTCACACAGATTACAAAGATCACACAGCAGTACTGATGGACACCAGCTGAAGATCATTGCTGCTTAACAACTGGTCTAGTCAGCTGAGGGAAATGATTTGCTGATGGCGAATAGCTATTCTGGCTCACCATACCACCACAAAGCAGAAACAGAGCAATATGCTGTGTCACCTAAAGTGCGACYGCATTGCCAACAGCTACAGGTACATCAGATTAACCCTAATTAACCAATGAGCAAAGGTGTATTTAAGAGGTATAATAAGCTCTTCACCTRTTTCTGTATGAGGAGCTGGGTTCTGATGTTGTTCCTTGGGCCCTTGCTGGTGTCAGGTTAGTACCTTCTTTGTTACTGCCTTTATCTYTCTGATGGCCATCTCATCAGTAGCTTTTAAAAGTCCCTAGGTGCTATGTGAAACATTGTCTGCCCACCCTGGGGATTCATCRTGACTGCTAAAGATGGCTGACCATTTCCTTATTTTCAATTCCCCGTGTGGGGATCTTCAAAACTTCCTCAATCTATTTTATGTTTTCACTAGATTAGGTTCAAGATAAGAAACATAGCCTTTTGTTATAAGACAGTTACTTGTCACTTTGCACCTTGTAATCTGCCCTGACCAGAGATTTGAGGTATATGTGTATATGGGGGGAAGCATGCAACACTGTCTAGATAATGTCTTCACTAAATTGTAGTTTATGATGTATGCCAGAACTTTTTAGGAATCTTCATGTACAGTGTGCCAAATGAATATATTCCTCCTTCAACTCTAATAATTTTCTTAATAGATCACTTATTCTTTACTCTTAACTTTATCACAACTCATCTTTATTTTATGAAACAATACCTGATTGTAAAGCCTTGTTTTGTCTTATTTGCTTAGTTTTCCCATATGTTAGCACTTGTGTTTAATCTTAATTGTTTAACTCCATATATATTACTTTGTGAATGTTATAGGCCAGACATTGGGGKTTTTTTTTGTTTTTTTGTTTTTTTTCCTGGTTTGGTAGAGTTCAACTAATGGAAGATGCAATTTTATCAGATTGATGTTTTTAAGTCCTGAAGAGAATAGCTTTCAGAAGGACACCAAGATTGGAGCACAGAGACTAGCTGATAAGTAACTGAGATTCTTATTTATTTATTGCTAGATAGTAAGCCCACTAAGTATTTGGCAGGGCTGAAAAATTGAACACCAGTTCCTCTTTGGACATACAGTAATTATACAGGCAGGTTGTCAATATCTATTCTCAGCACATGTAGCTCTGCATCACAGTGCTCTATTGCAGAGAAGAAGATGGCCCCTGGCAAGGGAGGACAGTGAACTGCTCTGGAGAAAGAACTGAAGGTGCTTTTTGGGAATGTGGAAAATATTTAAGAAACTGGATTCAATGTAAAYGTGCCCATCTGCTCACTGAGGGGTGCAACCATTTCTTATGAAATACAGTGTGTGATGCACAGAGCACTGCTGTGAAAGCAGAGATGAGATGCTTGGTTTGACAGGTGAATAAAAAGCAATTCCAGCACATGAAATCAAAACATGAGTCTTCTGGAAATGCTCTAATCCTGAAGTTCCCAGCAATTCAGCTTTCAAATCCTAAATTTGTGAAGTTTGTCTTTAACTTTTAGCATGCAAGTAGCTTCAAAAAGTCAGTGAAGTTTCTGATGAATTTAGCTAGGAAGCATATATACAGATACATCACTGAACTGAGTCCCTATGGCTAAATCTAATGGCTAGTGAAGTCACATGAACAACTACTGTGAACATGAGTAAGCTCTTCTTCTCATTGCACTTACATCTTCAATAAGACTTTGTCTAGAGCTTGTGTGCCTGGCTGAATCTAAGAGGAACAAAATACATTTTTTCCCCCCCTTTTTTTTTTTTAAAAAAAAAAGGAGGGGGGAGGAAAAGCAGAATAATGAAACTATTTCTTTTGAGGTTCATGATTAGGTTAGGACCAGATTTAAAGTTCAGTTTTGTGACCCAGATTGTTCCAGTCTCTTAAACATCACTAGCCATTCTGTAGCTCCTGTAAGGTGAAGTTTTAAGAAAAATCTTATGTAGATAACATTGTTATGAACACTGTGTATTGTATTATACACAGCTGTAATTGTAAATAATTCTGAGGGCCTTTATAAGGAATTGGATGCTGTCCTGCATTCCCAAGAAAATATCCTTTCCACTGTAAATGGAACTGTTTATTTTCAAGTTGCTTTTGAAAACATCAGTGGAAACTTTTTCCTGTATACAAAAATTTATCTCTATTATGGAAAGAACGCTCACCAGACCCATAATGATGAAATAAAAAATGATCCAAGGGATCCTTCTGGTAAACTAGCATGTCTCCCCCCAAACATTCCTATAAATCAGTGTGTATGAACAAAAAGGACTGATTTTAATAATCATTTAGTAATGATTATTAAATAATCATCTGACATAAAGTATTCTGACTTTAAAATATTGAACTAAAATGTTCTTTCTCCTTTACTTGCTGCAGCCAATGTTCTCTTCTAGTGTAAACTTCAATTCACCTGTGAAAACAAGACTCAGTTATTACATAATTTGATTTTATAAATATTTACCAAATGTGGAAACAAAGATTTCTCATATAATGGCCCATGAATATTTAACAAAGGCCCTTAGCTGTTATGTATTTATGTGTATTTCCATATACTGCTTCTCCAGCTAGGTTGCTGGGGTATTGAAGAGGTGGGGAAAAAAGAGCTAATTAAAAGTAGTCTAAATTGGTTAATAAATGCAATAGAATGTCTAAATGAATCCTGGGGTTGCCTGTGCTAAGTAGCAAATAACAGTTATTTTTAATAGGCATGTAAGACATTAATAGAAGTGTTTCAAATGCTTTTTGTTTTTTCCAGATGATGGAAGCTAATGATGATACATTCTAATAGCTTCTCTTGTGGCCTATGTATGTGTGAGCATAGTATATGTGTATGAATATGTATATCTGTTGTATGCATCATCCTAACCAGATCCCTCTGCTAAAAAATAATGGAACAGGAAGCATTTATTTCTTGCTCAGTCAACAAACTGACCCAGTGGAGCAAGGACTTGCAGAATAACTACAACAAATTGATGGCTAGGTGTCAACTAACAGGTCTTTGCAGAGCAGGGATCACAGCTGGTGCACGGCAGGCATATATGTTGTGGTATCTTGTGTATATGAAAAGTTGAGCACTTAATCTGAACCAGTTATGCCAGTCCAAGGCAAGTGTCTTGTGATACCAAGACATACAGCCTGGGCAAGCAGCTCATGCTAGACACTGAACTTCTGGTGCCTGAAACTGAATGAGTTGGATACCATCCAAAATGAAAAAAGTGTTGATTAAATATGTATTGTGAGTAGAAGTATTCCAATCTGATTTAGGCATTCAACAAGAAAAAGTATTAGTCATATAATTTATTAGTTAATTACATGCTGTTCTTTAATAACATATTACACCTCAGAGTAACTCTGAGGTAGGTAAATAGAAACAAGCTTCCTTTGCTGATATGTAATTTGCAACACAATGTAAACAATAAGTAGAGATGGGAATGGATGTCTGTGCCCTGACAATGATGATGATGCCCAAATATTGCCTTTAGGGGCTTAAATATCTGAGGCAGGAATCACAGCAGGAAAACAAAAGCTGAAGGGAATATATTGGAAACAAGATGGTACAAATGAAATCCAGGTCTGAACAGAGTAAGATACAGCCAAAAAGGTATTAGCAAGGCTTCCAGATGTCTTTGAAGATGGGAAGGGAAATGCTCTAGCAAATACTGTCCTTAGGAGTCTCCCATAAGTATGAGCTGGAGTGAAAGATGCACAATGCAAGTAGCCTGACAATTTTGGATATTCAAGCTAATGTTCCCACTTAGTTTATAGACCTAAATTAAGAAGCACATTTCTCCAACAGAGAAATGATCTCTCCCAAAGAGATTTGGAGCAGTAACGATGTTGAGGCAGGTTTCATCTCATCTCACTTCAGATATTCAGCTGAGGTGCCTGGGCAGAAGGCTATGGTAACCACCATCCTTAATAAGGAGAGAATCTGACCTGTGGAGGCTACTGTGAAGAAGCAGAAGGGACTAACAGGTCTGTGAGATGATTTACCCTGTCCATCTGTTGGAGAGCAGCTGAGAAAGCTCAGCTATGGAGATGAGCCAGAGTCCACAAGGTGAGGGACCTTGTCTATCAGATGTGAGCTTGGATTCCCTTCCTGTTTCAGATGGTAGAAATAAGAAATAACCTCATTGCTGTCACTGCAGCTGTAACAATGCAAAAATCAATACAAGAGGAAACAAAGGTAATTCCATGGGGGGGGATTAGTTTTACGGCAGCATTTTGAATGCTTATCCCTGTTAATATCAATGCTGCAACAGTGAGGACCATGCCCTGYCTGCCCTAATCTTGACACTGCCCTCATAATGTGGGAGAGCGCTTGAAGATTAAAATGACTGTGGGAATAATGAAGGCTGGATAGGACTGGTGTTTGTCAGAARTATAGTAACATGCCAATTTATACAGATTTTAAGATGGAATCAATACAAGACAACTCWATACATGAAAAGATTTTTATATAGAGTCCAGTGAGTTCAAAAATTTGTCTGCCTTGCGCCTAAGACAAAAAGGTAGCTTTGTGCTACTGTTGCTGAACTTGATCTTGGAGAGTCCTGAGTGAGGAAGGAGTATATCTGACTCTGTAGGTGCAAATCTGAAATGGCTGAAGCCATTAGTGTTCTAGTTTTGCGTAGTGTAAATAAGAATATAGCTGTCTCCTTCATGAAAGATATTTTCTTTCAGAACTGTGTGCGTAATTAAGAAAAATGGAAATAAACACTTGAAGAATAAGTAAATGCCTAGCCGTCTCATTGTCCAGATGTATTATACAATTTAATTTGAAATATTTTTTTTCTTTTCCCAACTGATATTGGTTTTTTATGTAGTTTATTTTTGTTATTGCTTACACCCCTGTTTACTTTATCAGATGTGGGGGAAAGCATTTGTGGARCTCTCACTGGGGCATGTGAGGTATAGTCTGAGATCACTGATTAAAAATTGAATGAGGATGGAAAGCCATCTCACAAAACTAATATGTCTGGCAGTGAGTAATGCATGGCTGTTAAGAAAATCTCAAATGTAAATTACAGAAGTGGTATATGTTTGTTTCCTAGAAAATATTGAGAATGATCAAATAAAAAGGAGGAACTCTTTGCCAGCTATGATTAGCATGAGACAGAATGATAAAGGCACTAGTAAAAATATGGCCTGAATAAAAAATACTTGTGTGAAAATTGGGCAGTATGATGCACATACTATTTCACTTTTAACTTTTATAACAGTCATTTAATAAACAGATGTACATGGTACCCTTTGAAGACAAGACATTCTTTCTTTGGGGAAGTACACAGACTAATTTGGGATTAAGATACTTTCCAAGTTATCGAGATTGTATAGTGTTCTGCATTGACAGAAAGAGTCCACTGAGTGCACTGRTTTACTCCAGCACAATATAATTTAGTTTTATAGAAACTCTCCTGTACAATGCTGCTACAGAAATTAAATAAGGAATAACAGCAGAGAGAAGGGAGAATACAGAGTAATATATGAGGAAAATATAACTCAATTTTTCCCTGAAATCTAAGAAGGGAAATACTTAATAAGAAAARTCTATAGAAAAGCTTATTCAAAAATCCAAGTCCTGTCCATCTGTCTACTAATAAAACATTTAGACAYTTATCTAGCAAATTTCATAATTTAAGTACAGGGATTTTCAATGAGATTCTGAACACATTTCAGTACTGCTTTGGATTGGGACCAGAATCTACGAAATTGATTTAAAGAGTAGCTGACCACAGTACCTGTGTACTCAGGACAAAAGCGGTGGGGGGAAGTGGTCTGAAAAGAGAGCCTGCAAAGAGCAGATGAAGGAAAGAGGCGTTCAGAGATGTTCAGCTTAGGAACCCTGGGGGTCACTAAACCAACCTGCTGCTCAGAGCTGTGGGCTGACTTTCAGGAGGGCACAAGCTATCAGAGAAGGTGGCAGATACTGGGGTGGGATTTGTACAGATCCTGGAGTCTCTTGAGTCAAGGGGTTCCCAAGAGCAGTGCTTATACTCGGGACACACTAGGCTGCTAAGTCTCCAGTCTCACCCTGGACATCTGTATGGGTGTAATAGCAGTGTGCCAGGCACAGAAGGATCACAGTTCACTGGCCTATAAAAGATGTCTTTACCCTCCTAGGTGCAGGCTATACTGTTACATGTAGTATAGCTCAGTATTTTTTTAAAAAAAATATTTAAAATCTGAGAGAATAGTGGTCCTGATCCTGAGAAGTACTGAAAATACCTATTTCAAAATAACAYTGAAAAACCTGAAGCTGCTGTTTGATATGAGCTTGATCTGCGGTTATTTTTAAAGTAGCATATCCTCCTTCACTTTGAAGGAGAGCTGGCCCATAATTTAAGGAATGGGGCAGAAATGAGGAGAGGGTTAGAGAGAAACAAAAGGGGGAAGAGAAATAAAGAATAGAATGCCATGTTAGAATGTGCTATGGCTGTGGGCCAAAGTATGTGTAAAGTCTTCTGCAAAACGAAGGTGTTTGCCTCCAGTTTGATATTTCCCTTTGGAAGCTTTARATGTTGTTGTTAATTCTCTTTAAAAAGGTAATCCAACTAGTCTGTATTTCCACACTTTTCTTTTTTTCACTTCTGTGTTTTTTTTTCCCTGCCAGTGAGTTTTTTGCTACCTGCATGTGCTGGTACCGTATTGTTTATCATGCAATGAAAGACAAAATAATGAAAAGATATTGAAATAGGAATGGGATTATTCTAGAATCTACATCCATAATTCATAAACTACATACTAARTCATAAGCAAGATACTGATTTTCTGAGGATCTTTTTACTAAATTTCTCTTGAAGACTATGGCAGTGTTGTGATGACTTCGGAAGATGACTCTTAAGTCTCATCACATTAACAGCAATCTGAGGGAAGCTCTTGAGTTTTACCATGACTCTTGATGAGAACAAATTTCAAATTGATAGCAATAATTTCTGAAAATCCCAGCTAGAGATCTGAGGGAAGGGAAGGATAAGTCTACAAGCTAATCTCATCTGAATCATTYGGTATGGCTATGTTTGCTATTGTACTCATTTTATCTGCCTGTCTGTCTATTTCCCTGCCTGAGAAATAGGAAAATAAAGCTATAAAAAATTTCCAGGAGGGATTTCTGTTTTTCTTCTAAGTTTCCTTATAAAGAGAGGGGGGAAGGTGGAGGAGGAGACCACACATGATCTTATCATATTCATCTACATTGATGGGCAAATTCTCTTTGTCTTCTGTAATTCATCCATCCTTTGTCTGTGAGGACTGAGGTACTTCCCTAAAGAAAAATTTGCAGTCTCATACATCTTGCCCCTTGACACATCCCCATAACTACACTAATTCTGCTTTTACCTATTTTCACAATAATCAAAATTTAGAGGTAAAAATGAAGTCTGAGTGTAAATCTTTCTTTCATATTTCAATGTGTTGATAAAATGGGGAATCTGACTTTTTCAAACTTAAGAAAATACTAGGGGAAAATATTTAAGAAATTGTCATGACTTTTGATTAATTAACCAAGAAACCAAAAAAAAGATGTTTGACAAAAGCAGGAAAGCATTTGAAAAAAATGTAATCACCTACTTTTTTTTTTTAAACCAACCACAGAAATAAATTACTGATACAGAGCAATTAATCATAGTGACATGACTGCAAGGAGTGTTCTCTGTCACTGAGTCCAGGCTTCTGCCATCAAAGGCAAGRCATTAATTTCTTGATTTCTGTGGGATTATTTTTTTGTTGTTATCTTCTACTGTTCTGAGGATAGAAAGAGTTTATCTCTAAGTTATGACTTCCCCATGTACATCTACAAAACCGGTGGAAGTGAGAAGATGGTCCATTGGTTATTTCACTTATGCAGCAAAATGAATAATGTTTTGGGATATGACTTTTGGTAAAGTCCTTAAAGCATTTTTTTTGTCCAAATAGCAATATTTGAGAATACAATGTTGCATGCAACAGAGGAGAGATTCTTTACTTAAGATGTGATTCATCTCACCTTGCTTTTCCTTCCAATGCCAAATTGTCTAATGTGACTAAGAATATGTGGTAGTGGTGCAAAGGTACAGTAGGCAGTTTTTAATACCAGGTATTTCTGGATCACCCCATTTACAAAGCAGAAGTCTGTGGATGAGTTTGTCAACRCTTTGGAGGGAACTGCACAATCACAGTTGTCAAGAAACCAGACTGGTTTTATGTGGCTGCCTTGGTGCACTTGGTGCAAAGAGGTGATGTGTCCCTTTCTTCAYGAAGCTGCATGGTGGGAAGGGCTTTCCCTCTCTGTAGTAGGAAAGTCTGAAAGTCTCTGAATGTTGGCATAATGCAGAAGTCTGCCTAAAGATCATGGCTTATATCAGACTCCRGAGCATTTGTTCTCAAAAGTCTGCAAAGTGCTCTGAGATTGCAGAGTTTTAGATGTGTTGCTATTCAAAATATTTTCTTATTTACTTATGTGTTTTATGTATTCTCACAAGAAGTTTGATCCTTTTTCAAAGTGTACTTTAGCTTCAAGGGTGGCTTTTTGTATGGCTGTGAGGGTAGCCTACTCTTCACGTAGAAGTTTATTCAGCTAAAGGTATTCTCTAAAATTTGGTCTAATTTATTGCTATATGCCAGAATGTTCTTTGCTGCTTTGTGGAATGAGTAACAGACTCAATCATATGATAAAAAGAATGAGAATTAAAACCAATTGGTTTTATTCTKTTTTGTCTTTATGGAAAATAATGACATAAGGCAGTGTATTTATATGATTATCTGTTTAACAATTCTCATAAATTATGCACATACCTGAGTATTTCACTTATTCTTTCCCACCTAGTGCCCTTATTACACATTTGCTTGCTTCATTAATGCAATATTCTTCTTTCTCTTCCTCTTGTAAAAGAACTACTTCTGTCACTAAGGAAGAAAGTTTGCTAGTCTATTAAATTGCTGAGTAGTTTGAATCTAGGAAAAAGCAGTCTTAATTCAAAAAGAGAAAGAGGTAAGTAGAAAGTGCAAGGAGCCCAAACAGCGAAGGGCAGACTGCGTAAGTACATGCGTATATATACTTTATATATACAGACATATAGGGGAGATGAAATTTAAGAGGAGAAACAACCTGAGAGGAGAATAGCTAGAAAAGTTAATGTACAGTTAGCTTGTGAATTGGAGAATCTATAAGAGCAATTGGCTTCAGAGCCTAAGATGTATATTAGTATTCCTCATGCCTAATTATCCAGAAATCTATAATAATAAGTGGTATATTCACCTAGAACATTTATTTTCTTTTAAGGGGACCTGGGGGTTCTTATCAGATGASACACTGGATTTGGCAAAGACTGCAATACACTGAGGGTAGAGTGTAATAGCCTTGCAAGGAAAGGAGAGGTTGTTTCTTCTTAGAAAAGTAAGCAGCAGTTAATACAGCTTCATCAGCCAAGCCTGGGCTTCTTTATTTTTGYGTGAGATGAAGCTTTTCTAATGAGCAGTTGTGCAATATTTAAGCAGTTGAGATCTGACCCTGAGCACATTGTGCTAGTGGAAATAATCTTATGAGGGACGTTGCACAAACCCTTTGGATCACAAAAGGTTTCATTTCTCAAGGCAGTCATGTTTTCCTGTTGGTGAATATTGCACAGAAACAGAATAGCCTCAGAAGGAGAAACTCGAGCACAATGTAAAGTATGCAGCCCTCTGCATTTTGATTTTTTTTTTTCTAATCACAGATACTAGTGTTGATATCCACCRTGAACGTTGCTATCTTAGGTTCTTGCTGCTTATAAACACCTTCGTTCAATCCAGACCACACAGYCTACATGCATAGTCTGTCCAGAGTTCTGTGGAGTTAATAGGACAARCCTGAAAATGGGATACATCCGCAGTACTGTTACCTACAGGTTACCTTCCTAAGAGAAGGAGATCAAGCCTAGGAAATAATAATTCTCCATGTAATCTAAAGGTGTAACTAATATTGGCAGAAAGCTCAAGTCACTGCTGCATTTCCAGCTATTGAAGTGGGGTGACCTGTGATTAATCAAGGCAAAATATGCTCCAGTCCAGAGCTTTTCATAAAGTTGATTGAATGCAACACTTAYGTCTTCAGTATAAAGTGTATTTAAGCACATTCCAAACTTTAACTGGTTCCAATAATGGATGAGTTTCACCACAACTACAGTTCTTAGATTACCAGTAGACCTCTCCAAAGGGAAGTTGTCTGTCATTTTCAATAAGCAGGTTGCATTATTATATGGGAAGGCAGTATTACATAGTCACTGGCTGTTACAGAGTCAGGACATRTGAAGCCATATGAAAAAAAGGTACAGAAAAAAGACACTGCTGACAATGAGGAGACATGGGGGGRAAAAAAGACATTGCTGGCAATGAGAGGAAGTCTTTTATGGTGTATGCTTACTCTTTGGAGATGTGTAACTTCAGCAGACAGTGTTTCTCTGAGGAGAAGCCATGTACACACAAAGACACTGTGCACCTTAAGAAAGCAGTCRTTAGATATATGGAGGGTACATGCACAGTGACCTGCCGATGGCATCAATACTGCWGTGTCTGCAGCCCAGCTGTGCAAGACAGCTAAGGATGTCTTCAATAAATCCCAGAGCTCGATAYGTGCATCATGGTTCACCTGATTTGAACTCCGCAATTGTTCATACTTGCAGGGAGCTACTTAAAAGCAGTGATGAATGTTGCCCTGGAACAAGTATTTCACTTCATCTACCATTTTGATTGCAAACAGAAATCTTCGGCAGGGAAGACAGCAAACAAGTTTGAAAATGGAATGAATTCAAGACAGGAATGCTTAATGGAAAAGCTGGTGAAATTAATAATAGCAACTCATGGAACTAATGAAGTCCAGTGAAGTTTGAACAGGATGTAAATAGAGACGACAATTTCTCCCTGACTCCTCTGAGCAGATGAAGTTTCTATTTTGATATCCATTTGCTAAAATTTGAAGACTTAGTGATCCTTTTGTCTTCTGTTTGATACAGATAGGGGTCAGTTGAGCTTGTGGAGATACAGGACACATGCAAAGAACAAATCAATTTAACAGGAATTTAGAGGAATGACCTCTTCCCTACAAGAGGAATCATGCAAGATTGCATCATCTTGCATGTGTAATGTGGAGGAGGAGTATAAAATCATTGCTACTGCTGACTCCTTTGCTGGAAAGTAGCAACAGCTGGTGGACATTTTAAGTTAAATATTTTTAATATTTTAATATTTTTCTGTAATATGCTTTTAAAAACATTTTTGACTCTTTCTATTTTACAAAATCAAAATAACATTTTTCCCTTTGTTTGTTTCTCCATTTTCTTTTGTTTGGCCTTTTAAAGAAGAAAATGAGGAGGGTAGGAAGGAGAACAAATGAATTTTTTTTAGTGGAAAAGTTCTGAAAAATACACTACTTGATGGAAAGATTTATTTCTCACTTTCACAAACTTTCACAGACCTTCCAGCCAGCAAGGGTTATATGATGCATAGTCCACCCATCAAGCCAAGAAAAGTTTAGGCTTTGATTTTGAGTTCATAAATATTACCTCCCCAGTAGCAGATGCATCTGAYCCACACTGAATAATGGTAATTCCAGAATGAGGTTTAGATAGCATTTKTGCCAGCAGTGTTATAAACTCTCTAAAGATAAGTTTTCTAGTTTATTAAGYTGTGCAATATCTTTCTAAACTTCACTCTGTGAAGAAACATTTCTAAGGTTTCTGAGTTCTGATACTCATCAAAATGTGTCCCTTTCCCATTTAGATCTCATTACTTGTGATGATGCTCTCTCCTGCCATATTTATTTATATTGCAAAACAGTCCAATGAGAAAATATATTAATTCATCTTTACAGTTTAGATTATGATACTAGAAGGGAAAAATAAAGCAAAATGGCTATTTTACTGGACTATTAAAAATCTTTTTTTAAAAATCTTTTGGCAAATGACTGATTAACTTTTTTTTTTTAAGATCTTCAAATATTTTTAAGGCTTTTTAATCAAACAGCTTTGTGCATAATTCAGTGTGTGGGATCATAGGGCAAAATACACCCTTCCATTGCAGTTCTCAAGTCAAGTTTAAGATACAGGTTGTTCCGCTATCAAATAATATGCGAATATGCCCCCCCCAAAAAAAAAGTAGAATTGCCAGTACCATTATGGAAAAGTAGTAGGTATTAGAGTATGGAACTACTGTGCAAGCACCATGAAAAAGGGAAGAAAACTCTGAATGATGGATTCTGCATGGATCTGGAGGCTATCTGCTGSCAATCCACTTTACTCCCAAGATATAGAACAAGGCTAATCCTATTATATATACACACACATATATGTAAAGAGATTCATTAATATTCTTTACTCCTTTGGTCTAAATATAAGTATTCAGTGATTCATCCAAGGTTAGTGGCCACAGAAGAGGAAACAATCAGTGAAARAACAACACAAAGTTAAATTAATGGATTTTAAAAACCATGAGTTGTTCTAGTGTCAAATTGAAATGTTTTGACTTCCTTAGAGTTTGAAGATGTGATGTGTAATTCTGGAAAGATATGACTCTCCTTAGTTACTCTGTTATACTGTTCAAGACTAGTCAAGATACTGTGCAATTAGAATTTGTCTTGAGGGAAAAGCTGACTTTAGCAGAACTTTCTTTTTCTTCTTAGTGTGACTAGAACAGTGAAAGACAAGATTTCTTTTGCAAACTGAAAAGCTGAGAAAAATTGCCCCATCTAATATGTTAAAGTGCCTTGATCGTAGAAATTCAGTATTGCAACATATAATTGTTCTAAAGCAATATTTGTAAATGGAAATGCTAYTCAGTCTCTTTTTTTAAAAGTTTTATTTGTCCTCAAAACATATATTTGTTTATTTTAATAGTATTCTTTATGATAGTAAGAAACTGAGTAGTTTCTAGATGTTCTTATTGTCAATGAAGTACGATCAGAGAATTAGCAGCATCTTTCATTAGGAATTTTGTTGATCCCTCTCTGTCCAAGTGTACCATCATGAAAAAGTAAAATTTGAGATCTTWTAGCAAATTCAAGGTGTTTCAGAAGAAATACAAGTGAAAATTTGGAATTTCTATTCCAAAAAATACGTATTTTTGAGGGTTTTATTTTGATATAGAAGTTAGGTTATAAATGTGTAAGTGTGCACGGTGTGTGTGGGGGGACATTATGTGTAATACAATCCCTCAGAAAGCCTAGGCCATGCAACATAATGAATTTCAAAACTATGGTCTTAAGGAAAGTCACAATAAGGAAATATAATATGAAGACATTTTATTTAGAATTGATATTGAACAAATGATATTTCTGAAAAACAACATAATTTTTAATAGGTCAACTAAACTGAAAAATAACTATTTCTATCACTATATCCAAAAGAAAAAAACATAACTGTTGTCAGAATCTTCTTTTTTCCCCTCTACTAGAAAGTCTAGAAAAGCTATTTTTCCTGCAGAGATGTTGGTGTATTTTCTCTGCTAATGAATTCATCACAGTTGTTACCAGAAATTAAAGTGGACTTAACCTTTCCTATTCTAGTTAATCCTCCTGAGCTAAGACTTTCTGAAACTGGAGCCTGATTACAGTTCTTTAACACATATTAAGATATGACAGATATGACTTTTTTTGATGGGTTTTGTTTTATTTTTTTATTTKTGTTTAGGGGATCAGCTCTTTTGAACATCAGAGCAGTTATTTAGAATCCTAAATTTTGGGTCTGTTTTAGACTTATCTATCTCGATTGAAATTTTCACTGGCTGGAGTGTTAAGTTGGGAGACAGCCCTGGGGACCCTGTGCTGTTTTGAAGAGTGACGGAGGAGAAACCTGTCTAGAGTTATCCACACCCACCTTTCAGGGACCTGAAATGAATAGTTTCTACTTCTTCACTAAGGGATAATTAAAATAGGGGCAGGAATTAACTGGCTGGAATGTTAATCTCCCGTGTGGACGTTGTTATTGATTGGATGAAATGCCTACGTGAGGGACCGTTGCCAAGACCAGCTCTCAAACCTGAAGTGGCTGAGTCCCTGGGAGGTGGCTATCCCTGGTACAGACATAATAGACCTTCTGCTGAAATGGAGCCTCCTGCTAGCAGAGCCAGCAGGAGACGTGCTGGACCTGTCGCAGCTGGGAGTCACTCGTTCTGTGTGGTGCATTCATGTTATTCATTAAGTCACTTTCTGTCTCTATATGAAACTGTATCGGCACATTTGCAACAGCATTAATTTCTTGAAGGAAAGAAAAGATTTGCCTTGGAAACGTGTTCAAAATAGAAGTAGTAGTGTAAAGAGCAGAGTCACCCAGCAGACAGCAGTTTGATTTCAGAAACTAGTACATGAGGGAGATTTGTCTTCCATCACTCTGGTTTTATGGCCTTTTAACAGAGCCTTAAACAGAAGAAGCTGCGGAAATACCAGTGCAATATTGTGCTATTAATATCCAAATCTGTTTCAGATAGCAAACAAGAACTCCCTCAATTTGTGATAAAATACAATGTTTTTGGAGGATCTGTGCTCCTAGATAAAAGAAAAATGAGATGGATGATCTGTTAATTCCCTTTCTAAATAAGGCAAAAGTGCTTTCCCGTGACAGCAACTGAGGGAGCAAGCTGTATTACCTGGTAAATAAGCTTGTATTCTGTGCACCATTTGTTGGCAACATTTTGCTCTGGGAAGTAKTTCTGGGAACAGTTGGCCTCTGGAGGAGCGAGATAGATAAAGATAGATACAGACACGTAAGCCAGACGTTTTGTTCAGGTCCTAATTTCTCTAAATCTTTTATCATCTGCCAACTCTGGCCAAAGTCTTTTAGTGGAATGACAACAGCTCTTATACCCATCTCTTTATTTCTCCTGCCTAGACATGCAGAATTAGGAAGTGATGCTCAGTCATCTTCATGCTCATCCTTTCTCTCTCCCCACCTGCCACTGAGTCCAGCTCAGGCTAGTATCCTCATCGTCACTCTCTCTGCCTTCCAAGCACTGAATATTTAGTGTCACTTCGAATGAACCATGCTTCAGAAGAACAAATGATATTGAATCACTCATCTGCCTGGTTCTTAGCTCCTATAGCACATGTCTTCTGACCAGGAGATGAAAGAACACTGTCCTCTTACGGTTGCTTGTGCCTTTTGTGCTTGCATGCAATCAAGACTTTGGCATCTCACCTGGATGGGACTGGGAGGAGGTTCAGGCCCAAAACACTAGTCTGTTTCTGAAGTCAATAGTGTACCCAGCTTTTTTACAGAGTCACTTCCAGTGGCTGAGACAAATGCTACTCAGAACAACATCCAAAGAGATAAGACTGGAAGTCTAAAAAATGTTTTGTTCATAAAATGAATCTGCATGCACACAAAATAAGTATCTTCAGTGATCAGTACAGTTAGATGGTTATTTTGAAAAGCAGAAAATTCAGAAACCAAATTTCAGCTGAATCTTTTCCTCAATCAAGTGTCCCTCAGCATGCAAGACAGACAAAATAAAATCTGTTGAATCCTGACATTTAACTAGTTTTATTTTTATTTTTTTAGCACAACATTCCATGAATGCCAGCAGGAGAAAAGCAGAGAAGCAACAAGGTGTGAAATTTGAAAGTTCTACAGTGTCAAATATTACACAAGAACCAAAGACCAGTTGTCACAAATGTTGTCAAAACTAAAGTGAAGTTTTATTTAACTTATTTGTTTATTATGAAATTCTATACAGACTTTCAGGAAAAGCTTTTCTTATTTAGTCTGGAGGTTGTTTTGCTTYGTTCTTAAAAGTAATCCATAAAAATCACATTCACATCTGCAGAATGACCCAGAATTTTCAATAACTGTAGTATTGTTGTACTGAAAAAAAAAAAAAAAAAGAATTAAACTCATCTTGTCTGTGTTAACATATCTTTCCTTCAGTATAAAAATACAAAAAGAAAAGAATATTGAAAACAAGTATAATTTTACTACTTTTTTTTAATTAAGTTCAAAATTATTTTCACTTCTTGATGATGTTTGTGTTACTCTTATTATCCAAATGATCTGATCCTACCTTTATATAGGCAGCACTTTTTTCTGCTTGGCTTCCTGGTTTGTGTCGGAGGTCCTGATTTTGCAGATGCTCCTTTCATTTCTGATACATTATTTTAGCTAGTTCCAGTTAGCTGATTTATTCCAGCCTGACATACTGAGGCCTTTTGCCCAATCAAGTCAGCAGCATCCTTCATGTTCCACTTCATTTCTAATTCAATTCTCAGGAGTCAGATTATATATTGCTCACATCCTTGCTTCTGAAATTGAATTATCCAAAAAACAAAGTTTTAAAAGCTACTGTAGACTTCAGAACATTGGCAGGAAGATACATCTCAAGACAATTCCCCTTCCTTTTTTTTCAGGCAAATATGGCATATGAACAATGCTGCAAACTCAGTCATGCTAACTTTGGTTTGCTCCTATGATTACTCCAACAAGGTAGTTGTAGGACTTCATTCTTCCATGCTTACAAAATATCTTTCTAATGCTTAATTTATTTACAATTTGGTTCCCAGCCATTACATATCTTATTTATCTTCTACCAATATTGCTCTTTTGCTTAAGTAGCCTGTGTTACTTCCTGATGTTTACCCTCTTAAAACACTTACCATATCCTCTCACCTTTCGTTTTTTTTGGGCTAAATATGCCCAGCTTCTTAGGTCTCCTTTAGTACGATGGRTTCTTCATTCTCCGGTCACTGTAGTGGTCCCTCTCTGTGCTTTCTCCCTTTCGATTTTTCGGTTCCCATAGCCATGCCCAGCAGTTAAGATAGCATCTTAGTAGTTCACTGAATGACAGATGCTCTTCCTTATTTCACAGAGATCTTAGAAATACCCACATTAAACTGATAGCTTGCTATAATTGGCAAATGATAGATGCACTCCAGATTATTAGCTTCTCTATCAGTCCTGATTCTAAAAGCAARAATTCTTACTATTCTTCTTGCAGTATATAGCCTAGCAATCCACTCTATTAAATTAACTTGATTTCAGTTCCTCCTGTCCTCAAGATCAAGTAGTTATTCTTACACAATATTCTCATCTTTCTCTGTAAGGATAGCGCCTCCAATGGTACCTTTAAAAAAAGCACACATTTCATTTGAAATGTACAGCCTTGCTTTGCAAAACTTTCTTCCATTTTCCTATTTGTGGAGAATTTGAGTTTTGCTCTGATACCTTTAGTATCACTGAACTGTGGGAGCAGAATTTCAGCTGGAGTAAAGAAATCAGTTTTCCAAGTGAGATGTTGATTTGCACGTGTTGAAAAAACTTACTTTTTGAGAATACCAAGTTGCTGCTTAGACCTATGAATATGTTTAATCCAGATTCTACAGTAAATTGTTCTAAATCAAGAGATTTTTTTTAAACAAGTTTCCTCAAAAGAATCCAGAAGAAAATTTCTTTTCCAATTTCTCTCTCTCTTTTTAAAAGAAATAAATGTTTTCTCTTTCACATCCACACACACAACTACCTTTTTAGCTATTCATTACATTCTTAAAAGAGAATCAAAGTTAAACTATCCTTGGATACTAACAAAATGCAAAATTAACTGGATGAAGTGTGTGTGGCCATGGAGAACTGTCCGTGAACTATTCCCAGTGAAATGTGCATATCTAATTTGATTCCAGTTGTGCTTCTTGAAGAACTAGTCTTTAGTGCCATCTCCCACTTGCAGTTCTTCACTAAAACTTGAATACCAAAAGTTCCGTATTGAACTCTCTCTCGCTCCTCTCCTGTCTCTCCTTCATACATACAGAAGGGACACACGAGGAATATTCAAGAAGCTACCAGCTGGTAGAGGTAGTCTTTGCACAGCAGTCTTGCTGATGGTGCAGTRATATGGTTTCAACAGTGCGATATTGCCTTCCTGGACACCCATACTTAGAGCACTTACAAGCTCTCCAACAGTGCAGAGCTSTGTTTTATGACATGTATTTTGGACTTGTATTTCTTTGAAAGCCCAAAGGCGGGTGAGTTGGGAGTGYCTATTAATAGTGTTTCAAGAAGACCTGACTTTTCTGGTCTTTTAATCTCCTTAAATTACAGGATGCTTTTCAGGGTCATGGATTACCCTGAACATCATCAATGTTCTGGCACTGGAAAATACCTCTTGTCATGCTCCTTTTTGTAGCTAAATCAGCTTACTTTGTGGCTAGAATTAGTATCACCAAGTTAATGATAATTGCCCGTGTTTGCAATTCCAGGGTTTTCATAAAAAGGATTCAATTCATTGAACAGACTGCTCAGAACAGAAGTGTTTTCTCTAATGTCCCAGGTGAGACAAAAGCCTCTTGTGAGAAAACAAGTCAATATAAAGCCTGTGTCCCAGTATAACCTTTCTCAAGGTGACTCAGACTTCAGAACAATATGGAACAAAACAAACAAACTCTCCTGAAAATGTTGGTTTCAGATGCTGAGCTTAGAGCATAACATAAGGATTAGATAGCCACATACATGTGGGTCCATGAGTGTTAGTGGCCAGAGGAGATATCCCTAGTGAGAGCAGCAAGAGAAGAATTCTGATTTAATAGTATTTACCACACATTTTTTTTGTATCAGTTTAAATGGTTGTACATGGACTTAGGTAATGAAAAATGGTATCTTAATAGGGAATATTGAGATTAAAAGAAAGATAAACCGTATTACTGTTTTATATAATAGGATCATATAGGGGAAAGAAGGTATAATAATCAGGATCCATGCAACAACATAATGACCTTGAGAGACTCTAATGGTTGATACACAGCAAGCTATGTCCATCCCTGGACATCGCCTGGATGGCTGCACAATGTAGAAGTCTATATGTACTTTTTCTCCTATGCCCTCTTCTGTGAAATGTAAAAAGATGATTGGATATTTCTTAGATCTCTGGTGACTCCTCCTGATGTCAGGAACCCTTACAAAAACAAAGAATTTCTTGGCCAAGATTTGGCTTATTGTCCAGAAATTATAGAAAATTTAGAAAATTGTTACAGTCAGATCAGTTAATCACAGCAGATTAGCCTCTGCAATGACAAATGCTCCAGTCAGAGTAACGAGGTGTAGCAACCCAAACCACTTTTTCTTCTCTCTGAAACAGCCTTTGCCTGCTATTTTAACCTGTCCAGAAGCTTCTGTCACACCACACAGCCAATGCTTGCAAAACCCATTGAAGATGGAAAGCCCTACAAATTTACTAGTATTAATTGTAAATTGTGTTTTCTTTCGGCTCAATGGTAATATTGAAAAAGGACTAGGCCTTGAACATGATGATGTGTTTCAAAGGGAAGTATTGAGGCTTTTCTCCTCCTTTGAGGTAAGTGCAAAAAAATTCTTTCTCTTCAGATTTGTCATGCATTTCTAGAATAGGAGGGGAAAATATAAGTTAGGCGGAAAATACATAGTTCATAGCATTGCTACTTTCTATGTATAAGGAGCTATAACATTTAGATGCTCTCAAAGGAGCTTGTGAGACTATACAATCTGGGGCAGAGGATCATTTCCCCCTGTTAACTCAGATGTGGAGTAGACTTCTGTCAGATATTTAGGTTTCGGGTAATCACTGAGCAAAAGCTACTCAGAATGGATTGAATGTTATTATAAGCATTAGTCCCACAACATCCTTGTTGTAATAACATTGTAAAAATAAATAATATTTTAATTCATATTTAATTTCTCACTTGCAGCAAACAAGGCTGTGATAGTAAAGCAAAGTAAAAAATAAAGTAAAAAAAATACATAAGTAAAAAAATGTATATCAGCAGGACAATCAACCTAAAGAGGTAAGATTCAATTAATCTACATTAGGTCCATGTATCTGAGATAATCATCTTACATTCTTGTATACAGAAACAAGCATTTCTGGTACAGGTTTAGATCTCTTTTGGACATTTACTCTACGGTGAGATGATTTGCATCTTGAAGTGCCTACTTTTCTCTTCTAAATGTAAAGGCCGGAGATGGTGAYTAGCTTGGCAGTTGGTATCAGTGCTGTAATAGTTATCCTAGTTAAGTGACCCCCAACATAGATGTCTGGCCAGAGAAGTGCTTGCTGTCTCGTCTGAGCAATGTGTGAATGATTGGTCTCCTACTCTCACCTACTGCTGTCAGGTGTTTGTTGACACTCTTCCTGTTGTTGTAAAGACTCAACATGGAGCCATTTGCGCATTCCTCATCTATTTCAGAGCAAAATCAATGAGTCTTGAAAACATCTTCAATCTCAATCACTTTTACAGCTTCGGTTTTCTGGACATGGAGTCAGAGGATGGTTTTGCATACGATTCTTTAGGAGGAGGGGTAACAACAGTGTGCTGGTGAGCAATGCAACTGGAAGGAAGGAAGGGAGACAGCGAGCACCTTGAAGCTCTTTGAAGCTGGCCCATTAGTATATCGTTTCCATTTTTTTTCCTCTGTTCACTGCCATGTGGTGGCTTTCAGTGGTCCTTTCCATGCTTGAGGAAAAGGGGAAGATGGATGAAAGGAAATAAAGAAGAGAAAGACAGGAAATTAAAGAGAGAGAAAGAAAGAGAAATGGAGGGAAGGAAGGAATAAAAGRGGAGGGAAGGAAGGAAAGAAAAAGTGAGGAAGCAAGCAAAAGAAAAAGAGAAAAAGAAAAAGGAAAGATAAAGAAGGAAGGACAGAGAAGAAAAGAAAGCAAGAAAAAAAGTGAAAGAGGGAAGGAAGGAAGAAAGAAAAAGAATATGAGGAAAGAAGATGGAAGGAACGGAAGAAGAAAGGAAGAGAGGGAGGGAAGAAAATAAGGAAGGAGGAAGGGAGGGAAGTTTTCATAAATCTGTCAATGGTTCCAAGGTTTTATAAAACTAACAAAATTCTAATGCATCTTCTTTTTGTACCTTCAAGAGCCTCTGGATYATGAGCCAATGCAACCAATCATAAAACTTTAGGAATCTATTGTTATCACCTGAGCTAATATAACGGAGCACAGGCCTGCAGTCCTGCTGTCCCTGCTGTGCAGTCAAACACATCAGCTTAGATCTTTTAGTATCAGTGTTTAACATATAATTCTAACTTTTAATTAAATTAAAAGTAGTAAATTTCMGATTGTTACATACTTGGTTTTATCTACATAGATCCGTTTAGTAATTTGTTCTGCATCCACCAGTGTTGTGAATTTAACATGGAGTGACCTGAATTCTCTGTTTGGAGACATATCTAGAACTCAAATGACCTTAATTCACCATTATTTTGGAAGTAAACTAAGCAAAGTCAAAAGAAGACCACTTTAATTCTCAGTCAAAGCATCCACATGACAGTTTAATGAGATTTAAATAATCCACTTTAACAATTAATTCAGAGTAATTTTGCAAATGTCTCACCTCTGTGTAGACAGACTCTTAATACTTCAGCAACACTAAAGCTCAGAGAGAGTAAAGTCACAGCCTCAATCTATACGAAATACATACAGAAATTAACCCAAGCATGGACAAGGTTTGACCACACAGCTGTGCTGGATACTGGAGTCCTTTTCTTGATAGGTCACAGCAATAAGTGATAATATATTAGTTTCATTAATACAAAGATATGTTGTTTAAAAAAATAGCACTCTATGTACACAAAACATGTACTTTTTCACAACCTAGGTTTTGTCAAGTCTTTGRTGTGAGTGGTATCTTTACCTCCTAGATCCACGTTATAACGATATGCCACTAGGCTAATTATTTGTAGATGACTCTCCTGACGTTTCCTGTGATTCTGTGATTCGTTCATAGACTGCGCTTGCCAAACGGTGTTAATGATCTTCGACTTCCTCTTGTCCCCCTCTTCACTGGTGGAAGATAGTGGTATTCACAGATCAGTTGATTCTGGTCGTGCCCATTCTCATCTAGCCTTGATTTATACAAACTATTGAGGATCCCTCTCCCCATAATTAATCAAATCCATCTCAAGTCCTGGAATTGCATTTATACACTAGCTGAAAAGAAAGTGAAGGGTGGATTTGTCCAGTATAGCTGAATTTAGCAATATTATCATGCAATTCTCTAGGTCATTGTAAACCACCGATGTTACTGTTGCTTGAAAGTTAACGTTGCAAGTTGAGTGCTCAAAGTTAATACCTCTTCTACAGACGAAAAAAAATAGATATTCTTCTTTCCTTCTTTTGTCCTTCTAGGGCAGTAATGAGAACAAATGGAAGTGACCTTACATTGCGGGGCACTCCTTATAGTGTTTTAATACAAATTTCATTACACTGAAAGTCTTGCAGGGTATTCATTAGAACATCCATAAAGTCTTTGTGGAGGGCTTAATAGCTAAAACAAGCTATTGAAATTAGCCAATCGTTCTATAATTGAACTCCCTATGAATCTTTTACTGCAGTAAGGTGAAGTAAGTTGCCTGAAGTACTGGATGTATATTTTAGTGTTTGGGTTATGTGCAAAATAAATAAAAAGATAAGTCATGTGTAGGAGTTGGCAAATGTTCTTTGTTGTGTACTTCTTTTGRCAGCTTTGAACCTTCAAGTTCAACCCATATTGGATTCTAGACTGACATTTTCTCAGTGCTCATGGAGATTTACCTTCTCCAGTATGCCTGATTTTCAAAGTAATCATTTGATACAATGGAAAATAAATAAGACATGCTTTGATATTCTTATTCTTAAGTTATAAGTTTCTTTATTCYAGTTCTAGAAAGTTTATGTAGCTCTTGACTAGGCATATTGGTAGTTGTACTAGTCTTATAGCTGCTTCTCTAATGAAGATACCATTGTGCTTGGTGCTACCAAAGCTCRTGCATAAAGACTGTCTCTTTCTCAGAGAACTTGAAACTGAATCCAATAAAGAATTTTTTATACTAACAAAATTAAATGCTTCAAAGCCAACACTTTATAACCTTTGTCCTTCAAAGGGAAGTCAAGCTAAGTATCTCACTCTGGGTTTTTTACAGGGCACTGGAATAATTAGGTACCTCAGAAAACTGATCCAGGAAAACCTGCATGCTTAGCAGGAAGCTACCTTAAATTCACCATGTCTTCAACATACAGCTTCTTTACACAAAGTTTACTTCCTTTTGAGGTAAGTATACAGAGTAAGTGGGATGAATCGCCCCTGAAGGCACTTATCTCCTTCGTTTTACCAGAAGGAGCCTAACAACCATTAAATCACATACTTGTTAGGGTACATCTATCTCAGCAAGAGATGAACAAGAGTAGCTCTGCAGAGGCTACAGAGGAGCCAGTGCGTATGGYGTATGTTTGGGGCTCGTCTCCTCTTGGACCAGCTCTGCACAACTGTCTATTTGTGGTTGAAGTACATTGGATGTGCTCCAGGAGCACATTTTTCATCTTAGTTTCTTCTGAAGGAAATCCAGTTTATGTACTCCACAACGTGAACCAAACCATAGCAAGTGAGGAAGAGCAGGATATCCATCTGAGAAATTCTCCAAACTAAAAAAAAATAATGTAAGAATACTCTTAAATAGCTAGAAACTTAAGTTAAACCTTATCCATGTATGTTTGGTTATTTGTGATTATAAGGCACCTGTATGCCATGATGTGAGTGGTCTTTTCTAGACCTTTGCTTCCAAATTATGTTTCTACACACATGTAATGAAGATGAGAGACATCTCCAGAGGGTGTTAAGTGTTACAGACCACGCTTTGCATATTCAGCCAGTGGCAGATCAGAACTGGCCTTTATCTAGCCAAGTGCTTTTCACCCAGGATGCTTGATGGCTCTGGGAAAAGACAAGAAGCTCCTGTCCCAGCACATGTCACCCTACAGTTGCATTCAGGACACTTGCAATGTTTCTCAGTGAGTCTGGAAGCCACCACAATGTAATGAGTAGTTTACTCTGTGGAGGAGGAAGGTTGTGATATGCCCACCTGAGCCTACAGGAAAAAGGCTTTCCAAAGATACAAAAAAATACAAAATAGCGAGATCAAACTTCTTGCTAGCACAAAGCATCTTCTACTTAATACTAGGTAAATATTTAACAGCTCATTAGAACATCAAATTGGAGAARGACATCCCTATCCAAACATGTACTTGCATCTTTGGCAGCTTTGTCTGAAGTTCTGGTGAATCCAGCCAGTAGATMGCTTGGCCTAGTTAATTAGTCACATCWTCTCAAGTGTCTTGTCAGTCCCTGGCAATCATGGGAACCTGGACATAGGCTAATGCACAGCACAGTGTGAAAGAAGACTGAAAAAAAGAGGATCTTCCRTCACAGGTGAAATGATAATTAGTCAGATGCGTATTTCAAGCGGCAGCAGCATCAGAGCAGATTGTGGATGATATTTTGTAACTTTCTAAATATTTTTAATTATCTTTTAATTATTAACAGTTCTTGTCCATTCCAAATGCTTTTGGCTAGCACTAAGCTGCTTTTTTTCTTTTTCATTTTCCCCCTTCTTGTTCTAATCTAGACCCAGTTCCAACTGCTAACGCATCAATGTCAGAAACTGCAGTCAAGCACAGCCTGTCCCCAAATCCCAACCTCTATAAACACGATGGCTCATTAATAACTTAAAAAGGATGATGACACTGATACTATTTATAGGGTCCTGCCAGCCAGGATTGCCAAAGTTAAGAAAATTAACATGGAAAAATTGTCAACTGCAAAATATTAGTGTTTATCAACAGATCAATCAAACTTCAACTACTGTAAATTGTGCTTTTAGCTAAATAAAATGTTTCTGCAGTGACAATTTATTGAATGCCTTATTTTGTTACACTTGTGCCCTTGTATCCGTTTCAATGAGAGACAGAGAAAGAGAAAAGAGAAAAAAAACTCCTACAYTCCTCTTTTCCCCTTCGCTCTCCTACTCCCCTGACACCTGCCAAACCTCCCACAATTGCTGAGCTCTCAAAAGTTACAGCTACATGTTTCATGATGAGTGGCAAATCAGAACTGCTGAACAAAATTCTCATGAAGTCAATTAAGTGTTAATTAGCTTTGACTGAGGGCACACGAGTCTCCAGCACGCTGAATAAATGTCAAGGTGATAAGGCTGTATACTAAGTACTGGGTTTACATGCTTGGAGAGCTTATGATTTATTTTTTACTTTTTTTTTTTTTTAAAAAAAACCCTTCTTTCATTATTGGCTCTCTTTCACTTTTATATCAGAAAGAGACAGAATGCTACAGAAAGAACAAAGTTTTTCCTTCACTTTTTCACATCCGTATTTGCTGCAAATTGTTGGTTGTCCTGCTGAAGGGAAATGATTTATTGGCATTCAAGCGTTGGAGAGAAATAACAGAAAGAAATCAGGAGAAAAAGAAAGAGAGAGAGAGAGAGTAGTTAGAAAAGCATGAGGTTCAAAGCCAGCTCTGATCTTAATTCATTGCTTGCAAAACAGAGTTCTCTGTTCTGAACAGAATAAACAAATAATGAAATGATAATAATAATTCCAACTTGGTCCCATCTGTGCTAAGAGTTTAGGCTTCTAGGGCTTAAGAAGATACATACAATCAATTTTTAAAAAATGATTGGAAACTGTACTGAGGTGTGGGAAAGTCTTAAATGGAGGCAGTGAGAAGCCAAACAATATATCTGTTGTCATGATGTGAATACTAGGTGTAATATTATTATTTTTACTAGCTCGAACTTAGGTTGAGGTCTAGAGGCCTCAGTTAAGATCAGGGCCCCAATCTGGTAGATGCTATAAAAAAGACCACAAGCCTTTCCCTCTACAAGTTTGCAATCTATAGCCATGATCTTGCAATTAACTTACAGCAGGTCATTTCCAACACAGAGCCCATTACACGACCGAGGCTCCAAACAGACAAGCCAGAGAAAAGGTGTGAGGAAGGAAACATTATTATAACATTTTACAGGATCAGTCAGAAAAATTAAGTGCCTTGTCCAGGGTCACACGATATATGACACTGATAATGAAAAAGCTTGAGTCAGACTCAGCTTTGAGAGTCCAGGCTGCTGTTTGCATTGCAACACTGTCCTCACTGGGAAGGTTTCTGTAGTGAGCAAGTCCAGTTGGTGATAACCAGTTTAAGGAGCAAACAGGGAACTCTTYGTCATGACTACCAGTAGCAGAGAGGTATTTAAGCTGAAACAGCTAACATTAACAGACCAGCCAATACCTTATATGGAGAATACATGCAGTGGACTGAAAGATCCGTGTTTATTGCTGGAAATACAAGTAGATATTTACTGAATCTGAAAACTAACACACTCTCAACTGATCAATATGAATGCATTTTTCATAGCTGATTGTGGAATTCCTCATCACAGGATGTCACTGAGCCAGCGATATCATAAGTATCAAGAAGGTTGAAGAGAAGTCTATGGACAGCAAGAGCAAATCTGAGTAAAAAAGTCTTGAAAGAAATATTTAACTTCATAGTTTGATTGTTCTTACATTTTAGGAAGTAACTTCTCTGGAGGAGAAAAGATCCTATATCTGTTTCTTCTGGCCGTAGCAGCAGATAGATTACTGGATGAGACAGGCACATCTATTAATGTATGGCAGTTGCGATACTTCTCCTTAGGAGTATTTCTTCCTTGTGTGTGTAGACACTCAGAAAAGTTTTTCTTTACCTTTGTGTTTATATATATATATATATATATATATATTTTTTAGTTTCCATTTTGAAAATATCAGACATGTCCACAGGATTAATGCTACAGCCTTGTTTCAGCCAAAATTCTGATAGTTTTGCTGGATAGTAAATATGAATGAAGTGGAGGGAGGTTCACTCACGTAGACCCTGATAATGATCCTGAATAACCTTAGTAGATAAAKAGGGGTTGCCTCCACCATGAGCCTTTATGTCAGTGACATATCTAGGTCCAGTAGCCTTCCCAGAGTGATGTAAAGTTGTGTTATTTCTTGATGGGCATAGCTATACCTTGGCTGGTCCATAGTATGCTTCCCAATGAAGCCAAATTTACTGAAAACTTAGGTCAGGTATGTAGAATTACAACTCCTGTTCAGGCCAAGCTATTGACTAGAATTTACTATCTACTGTATCCTGCTGGAGAGCAGATTTTAATTGTGTGTATTTCTGCTTCATTATCAGTCATTAATGAAGATGGAATATTTCCTAGGTGTAGTGAGAACACCTGCAAAAGATCTGATGAGGAGTCAGTGACTGGCAGAGCATGTGATGGTAGAGCCAGCGTGTGAAACTACACACTGACCAAATTCAGATGATTTCTGATTCTCTATTGYCCACCTTGCGGTCACATTTGGCATAATACCGTTGTGGAGTTACTTCTCTGAGGGTGATAGGACAAAGAGGAGAGAGWGAGTTGCATTCCAAGATGGCCCTCTACGGGCTGGTGGGCACCCATGGCTCACAAGCTAACGGGGTGGATAGCCACTGCAGCATGGCTGGAGCTAGAGAGTGAGCTAGGGGTATCCCCAGAGCGGCTCATGGAACTACTTTCCAAGCTCCAGYTGGAAAAAGCAAAGCTGGCAATGTGAAGGGTAGAGGGGGACCTGGGATGGATCCTACTGACTGCACTCCACACTCTGGATGAGGTGTTGCTGGTGCTGCACCAGCAACATGAGCAAATGGAAAGTGATCTTGAAGCTGCTAAGGAGGGTCTCCAACTGTCCAGAGAGGTTGCAGTTGCAACCAAAGATTGAGCCAAGAAGTTGGAGCACTGATTTGCTGTTTTGGCCATCCACATTGCAAACCACCAGCAGTGACAGGGGGACAGCGAGAGGTCCATTCCCTGGCGGTGCGAGCACCAGTGCAAATAGTGGGGGCCAGAAAGTTGTGATGGAAACATCTGGGACTCTGGCAAGCCCCCAGGTCAGAGTCAGACATAGAGTTTGAGGGGTCAGCAACTGCCCRGCTGATGTCAGAGTAGCAGCTCGCTGGACAGAATGCAACCAGTTTGCAAGGAATCACAACTACTTGTCATTTTAAGGCATCAGAGCTGCAGGRTATGCAGGGCCGTTTCAGGCAGSAGACCSGTGAAGGGTTACTAGAGTGGCTGTTAGGGCTGCTGGACGATGGGGTGGATGCTGTTCATTTCACTGGAAAAGAGCTCCATAGGACTGGTGCTCTGCCCCAAGAYCCAAAGCTGCGCAACCTGCTCTGCACCCTGCAGCAGCAAAACCAAAATGTTTTCTCTTCCTTAATGAAGTGGCTGATGAGCGCAGCACGTTTAACCTGGCCGACTGCTGCGGACATCGATGACGGACTTACTGAGTGGGCTGCTATTGCAGCAGGGATACAGCAACTGCAGCAGCTAGGGATGTTGTCCAGAACTTACCCCTCAACTTTACTGGACTGGATCAGATCCCCATGAGCAAAACCATACGAATTAAGATGCTGCAGACTAACCCCTCCATCTTAAAGTGATGGTGCTACCTACGATCAGGGGTGGGACTGGTACAGTTGGGGAAGTTGCAGCTCTGCTATCTCAGTTAGGAGAAATAGGAAGCAGRGAAACAGGAGGGTAAATGTGAAAGAGTGAGTCACGGCACTAAGTAYCAAGACCTACTGTGAGCAGGCATGCCATGGTGGGAGGTGGACGCTGAACCCAATACAGAGCTGCTCAAGCAGTGGCTGCAGCTGCAGCTGGAGCAGCGCACAGCCCAAAGGTGAGGGAGCACAGTGAGCAGTCAGGGGAGTGYGGGGAGGGGGGGAACTGCGACACTCACTGCCCCACCGGCCAGCATGCACGGAGCAGGAGCTGCTAACAACACAGAAAACAGGCCAGGTGRTGTTGCCCCCGCTTAGCTCCGCAGTGGGTGTGGACCAAAAAGMACTGTATCTGCAGAGAGCAGAAGCTTGGGCAAGTGTGGCAAACTGATTGTATTGGACCCCTACCAGAGAGCCWGCAGCACAGATATGTCCTGACCGCTGAGATACCTGCTCTGGTCTACTGCTGCGCTGCAGCTACCCAGGCTCACACCGTTACGGCATTAGAAATCTTGATTGGGTTATACGACTACTTGGTGGAAGTCAAAAGTGATCAGGGCACACATTTTACAGGGAATGACATTCAAAACTGGGCTGAAGAGTGAGGAACAGCCTAGACATACCACATACCCTACCATCTGCAAAGGGCAGGATTGAGAGAGTGAAGAAATGGGCTGAACAGGGAGCAGCTGTGCAAATTGCACCATGCTGATACCCTCATGGGCTGCRGCAAAAACATTTGTCAGACAACTGCCTGAATCCGTGACCACCCACTCCATGGCTCTACTCTGTGTGCTTRTTTCAAAGGGGAATCCACCGAGCATCCCTGTGTGCTTAGAGTGCAAAGGCTGCACCCCCAAGCTTGCCTCGCCAGGCGAGTCATGCCCAGGAGTGCACCCGGGAGCCCAGGRTGGTCAGTGAAAGCCACACAAAGAAACAACCCGAGAACCAGGGAACCGTTGTCTTATGAGTGTGGGGTTGGCAGCTGCCATACCTCAAGGGTGTTATGGTTGTGTGCTGCCCTGTAATAGGTTAGCTCTCYGGGGGATGGACATCATTGCAGGGGTCATTGACTCGAACTRTCTTGAAGAGGTGAAGGTTGCRATCCATCATGCAGGATCCCAGCCCCTGTGATGTAYGCAGGGAGATCAAATAGCTCCACTGATTTGTGAGCAGATGGGGGTTCCCACTATCCAGGAAGTATATTCCTTGCAACCCACTCAGTAACCAAGCAGTTTGGGGCCTACAGGACGTGCTGTAGGGGTGCATGATCCGGCTAAACCTGAACAGCTGGAAGGCGAAAGTATTGCTGATGGGCCAAGAGACCTCCACCTCGCACTAATCAAAGGGGAAAGTGTCYCAATCCACGCCCTCTTTACGAGACTCTTTCCCAGAGAACCATGACCTAATGAATATGCCAAATGGAGCCACAGCACTGCCGCTCTCCATCGCAACCTTGTACACTGRTGGCAGTCAGGRCACCGATGGAACTGCGGTGGGTGAACTGAACCCAACATCCACAAGATAAAGAGCTTACTTCAAGTATTACATGACGTAAAGTCTAAAGAGTCAGTGCAGGACAACCTCTAGCAATGACTGTCACCGTGTTGAATTTAGGACTATAAAGAAAACACATTATGCACCTGATTCTGGGCTAATTATTTCTGTGTGCACACATGCTATAAATATATATATATATATACACACACACACACACATATATATATGCATGTATATGTATATATATATGAATATATATATTTTCACTATTCAATATGTTTTAGTTGCTTGGACACCTTGGCTGTTAGTTAGGCTAGTACCAGAAAGGCATATCTGAATCTTGTTCACACACTGGTGGCATTGACACCACGCCTCTGTCATTTGTCCGCGGCATGTAATGCCGTCTTGCAGAAGTTCTAGCAAGGAATCAATGACTGGCGGAGTTCATGGTGGCAATTTCACATGGTAGCATGTGAAACTACATACTGACCAAATTTCCATCAGGGCCAGGCACGCATATTCTGTTTTGTCAACAAYATCTAGCTGCTTTCTGGGCAGTAGCTGCTCAAAGTAAGCACAGGTGAGATAAAGAAATGGTTCTAGTAGATTTAAGGGGCCTTTATGAACAGTGAGTCCTGCCTGGGTGTGCGACCCATGTCTCCAGTGGCSTCCCATCAGCGAACCCTTCTCATGCTTCCCGGGGCTTCCCATGCAGGTTGGAGTGTAACTCCTTCTTTAAACCTGTCCTGTTTAACCGCTCATGAACTTTGAGTGTCTCTCTCCACCGGTACCCAACSCTCTCTTGCCCTCCTTGTGGTCACACCAGGCATTCCAGATGTTGGCTTTTTAGTTTTTCTTTCTTGCTCTTCTCTTCTTGGCACTGCCTTATAAACTAGTATGAATGGCCATTATAATTCTTGGATTAGGAGCAGGAGATGTTTTAGAATATTCCTGTCAGGAGCATCACAAAATAAAAACAGATTACTTGCATCTTCTGGAATGTGCAGTTTAATTTGCAAATAACTTCTACAAAAGAGATCAACATTTAGATTTCAAAGTATATTAGAGCTTTTTTTTCCTTTCTAAGATACATCTTTCTGGCAGGGCAGAGGAGCTCTCAAGTAGGTGTAAATTACATTTATGGCCATGACTGTAAGGTTCATTGACATGGTTAGAGCAGTATAAAGTAGTCTCAGTGAAAATGACAATCAGGCCCTGAGGCTTAGACAGATGGATGGACAAAACAATATCTGTGCAGTTTTATGTTACCTTTGCAAAAAGAAGTCACCAGTTTAAAATAAAAATAAAAATAAAAGAATACATTGCAAAATAAATTGATCTATTATGGAATAAATCCCAGAAACCGTGACACAAACAAAGAAGAAAAAAAAAAAAAAACAAGAAAAGGACTTACTATTCTCCTCCTGCATGTTGGTGAGTGAATATAAATCTGATAGAAATCAGATAGAATAGCTGGGTTCCAGCTGTGACTCAGACAGGGACCTCCTATGTGATACTGAATCACTTCTCACACACACATTGTAGCTCCAAGAGCCTTGGTTTGCACACCTGTAATATTGATATGATGGCCTATATTTTTACTTTAAAACACTTTATGTTTAAAAAGTGCCTTATGTAGACTTTTGAATATTGCAAGACTATCCATCTATTCATTCCCATTATTATATATATATGAACTGTGGGACTGATTTCATTGCTATACCAGAGCTGAGGATTCTGCATCTCACTATTTCACCTTACAAATTAACATATGCACAAACTCTTCAGTGTCTTCTGTCCCTAAATTATGTACAATCCAAGTTATCTACCTGTTTTGCTCTAAGATGAAGAGCTCTGGTATTAATTCTACTAACCCTGCTTCTATCTGAAAAAAAGCACATGGCTGTATATATGTATATATATATTAAGCTATACTCAAGCTCTGAATTTGGAAGTCCTTACAGCATTTCTTAATCCTAAAACCTCACACTCAAACACCACTCATTCAACTGAGATGCCTCATTTTCACAGAGAAGACATCTCCTGGTGGATCCTGGTGTATTAATTTTATGCAGAAAGAATTTTGCTGCAGTGCACTGTAAAAAAAAAAAAAAAAAAAAAAAAAAAAAAAAAAAGAAGAAGTTCATTGGCACTAAGTATTTGTCAGCATTTACAAAACTTTCCACTTGTTCTTTCCACAGCAGCACAGGGCTTGGTTGATTGCTTCAGCCATTAATTCCACCCCAAGAAACGTCTTTGCTTGTTATTCTACATCCTTCCTGGCTGCTATTTACTGATGTCACTTGTGCCAGTTGATGAGTGTGATGAAATTAGAATGTGATGAAGTCAGGAGTTTTTGATGGTGTAGAAAGATGTTGAACACTAGGAATTATTATGACGAACCTATTATACTTGCAATGATTTCTAAATCAGGCGACTGGTGGAGGCTGAACCTTTTACTGTCCTTCAAGTTCTTGTCAGCCAAATGCTTTCTGTGATACCGAAATGAGCCTGCTGAAGATGTGCTCAACAACACACTGAAAAAAGGCATTTAGCTTAAATACTTGTCACATTCTCTCTATTCAAATGTACAGTCAAGTATTTCCCTGTCTTCCTGTCCTAGAAAGTTTCTTAAGAGAATGATAATACCATTTTTCCTTAGTTCATTACTGGCTGTTCTGCTGTATCTATTGCTTACGTTCTTGCAGCTGAAGAAAACGAGCTTTGGAGCTAGAGATCACCACAGCCCCCACTAGTTTGCCTCCATTCAAATTCRTCCTTAGCCTTACAGCACAGTCTTTGCTGCAGGTTGAACGAGGCACATCTAAACTCTAGCTGACTCAGATACTCAGGTGAAAAATCCTCTGTTTTTCCAYTAGCATTTTCCAGCTTCAGTGTTTTCGTACTCTAACTTAGAGCAGCTACTGATATAAGCGTCTCTCCTGTGGTGTTATTAGCAGGTCTCTAATTCAGTATAGCAAATAGGGATGGCTGTAGTCCTGTTGGGCAGCATTACGTGCAGGCAGAAGCTTTCTCAGAGTCTACAAATGGCAGGGAGAGAATTGCCTTAGACAAGAAGAAGTAGAGAGGTGGTGTGAGTGGATCTGCACTGCTTGGGCCAGAAATACGGCAAATTATGACATAGTGGGACAAGTGCAGCAGGAGAAAAAGGTACCTGGGTATCGCTGAGTGTTACAAGAGTACTGAGCCACTGGTGTTGCCTGAGGGTGTAGTTTGACTCCAGTGGCAGTGCCAGCCAATTAACAGCTCTCCTGTCCTTTTCCATGATTACCTGTTTGCTCCTACCTCCATTTGAAGGGTTAAGTTGAGATGGTATAAAGAACCATGAATCAAACAAGTGAGAATTAGAATTAAACAATATGGCCTTCAAACATTATTTTCCTTGTTTTTCACTAGTCTGGTCTACTGCAAAATCTATAAAGCATAAATGCATACATACATACATATATATAACATTTTTCATATACATACATGAATGYACATATGTTTATTTATACGACCAAAGGAAAGCAAACTCCTGTATGTGCATTGCAGAGAGTGAGAATATATTAAACCATYTTTTTCTGCTCAGAAAAATATTCAGAACTCAGAAACTATTGCTTCTSTAGCTGTAGGAAAGGACTTTGTTTCTACTCTTCCAGCAGCAACTGTGCAATACACAAATACCTTAAAACTACCTTTCCACCCGGTGGACTCCATTTTTAATACCATACATCTTTAGATTACAGTGCTGAATCCATTCTGGACCTTGTCCTTAGCAGTTCTTCCAGGTTTCTAGCGCTACTGAAGTTCAATGGGACTTTAGTACACCCATAGGTCTAGTAGTTTCTTTCAAGGGTACAGTCCTGCAGTACAAATCCAAATGTGGGAAAGCTGATATATTAGGTTTCTTTCTTTGCCCTGTTTCAGTCTGTTTCCTCATTTTCAAAAGAAGTGACTGCTCCTTCACTACGGTTTTCTGAATAACCTCAGTGAAAACAAAACACAAACAATAACTTATTCTAAAGGAAAGATTAATACATTTTTTAAAGCAGATTTCGTCACAGAGCCAGATTAGTACACAATAGAAAAACACACAACCAGGGAACAACCTTCTGGGGGAAGGCAGGATCGGGCATCTTCTCCACTGGGTTTGCTGCTGTAACATGGATCGCGTTGAAGGTAAGACTGAACCCATTTCCTCACCCCAACCTCACACCCAAGGCATCTCACCCCCCCCCCCCAGCTTCCTCTGCAACCAAAAAYATGTCTCTGCGTATTGATTTTAGAGCTGTAGTTCACCTTATTATTYGGAATTAGAAGACATTATCTAAAAGGAGTGAGAATGACTATTCTGGTAACAAGGACCAGTATACCAGAACAAATAAATGGCCCGTTCTGCCCAGTATCTGGTCTCTGGAGTCTGCAGTGGGAGGCATAAAATCCCCATATTGTAACTAATTATGCAGTAATATACCATGGGAGATCATCCCCAGCTGTTTGTCTTACTAACTCATCCGAAACCTGAATGTACAGGAAATCTCAAGAGAAAACTTTATTCTCCCAAGATTTCCAGTTTTAAGAAGTTTTAATAAAGTTCAGGAAAATAACCAAATTTTGGCTGTTTTTCTTACTCCAAAGAGAATCCAAAATATCGAGGTTCTCTCCTTGCAAACTCTCACAGCTGTGGCTCTCACAAGATTTCAGTGGTGAGACTTGGTTTGTAGGCAAGTTTGATTTTTTCTGCAGAATATATAAAAGTGCAGCCACCCTTTTAGTTTTGTTCTCTGTGTGCCATTCATTGCACTGAAACTTATTGAAAATTTTGTCAACAATCAGCTTTATAAAAGCTATGCACATTGTCTGCATAAAAGCCTTATTTTGACGAGAAAATGACTATTAATGAGAACATGTTCTTTTCTGGCATCAGGCTCAAAGAGACACAGGTCATAAATCTCTTTGATCTTTGCGCAAAAGGCTAGAATCAAGGAAAGAAGCAAGTTCATTCTTTTTCTTTTTCCCCTCCCTTCATTTTTTTTTAAAAGCTCCTGATTGAAACAATTCTATTTAGCAATCGGTAATTTATCATGCTTGCTTCCTCCCACCCCCCATCCCTTCTCCCTGTGCTTTTGTTTGTTTTTGATTCTTTATTTCAACTTAAGAGAAAATCTTTCCAGATCTTTGTATCTATTTATTTCCTCGGGTTTCAAGGAGAGGAAGAGGGAGAATATTCAAGGGGGATGGTGTAGATAGCAGTGTTATTTTCCTTATTTATTTTTTTAGGAAAGTATGTGTGGAGAATGAAAAAAAAATGAAAAAAAAGAAACCCCACAAAAAGAAATTATAAAAATAAAATGTGAAGAAGAAGAATCCTAATATTGTAGTTTGGTCAAGGAACTGCTGCTTTTCATAGATGTGTCAATACTGCCATCTCTTGCCTCTTCAATAACCTGGGCAGAAAACTGTAGTTTAATGAAAATTGGAGAATGCACGTACACTCACATACGCACACACATAAAAGAACTAAGTTTTCCAACAGAAAGGTGAGTGAATTTTCCCTGCTACATAATTCAATGTTTTTAAAAATTTTTTATATGTCTTCTTTCTGTTTCTGTGTAGCTTCGTGTGCACCTTTTACAACTGAGGTGACTGAAACCTCAGCTATTGATTTATACTTAAGAATGCAATGCGATTTCTGAAGCAGAGAAAAAATTCAGATTACAATCAAAAAATGTAAGCTTGTATGTCTCCTCTTCTGTGATGATAATATGCATGCATATAAATACACATGAAATATAGAGATGTATGTTTTGTTAATAAACATCAATTATAATAAGAGTAAGTATGTCTTTAGATAGTACTGAAATATGAAGTTTTCTCTTGAAATAGTTTCCACAGATTGCAAGTATGCATGTGTATATATGGTGATGACAGGGATTTGGCTTGATAGGTCATGAAACTTCATGTTGTATAGATGCAGTGGCCAATATTTTGGACTCTATGACTATGATCTATAGCAGAATTATTGTTTCACTGAGATAAACTCACAAGAACTGCATAGTCATTTGTCAGTGAGCAACGTTGTTTTCTAAGCTGATGCAAACTACATACCAAGCTTAAATGCTCAGCTTTTCAATTTTAAGATCTTAACAAAAAGATGCTATATCCTTTTTTTTAAATTATTATTCTTTAGTATTAGCTACAGCAAAAATTTGTAGTCTTCTAAGTGAAAGTCAATGAAAGTTATGTATTTACAGTAAAAATTGGATGAGATAGTTTCTGGGGTTTAAATATATATTACCATTTAAGTGATGTCACTTAATTTCTTTCTATTACTGCAATTTATGGTTTGGTCTGAAACCCACGGCAGTCAGTGACCTTAGCTGGCTGCAGGTTAGGTCATTAAAGGTGTTCCTGTGCTTACCTAAACTTACAAAGCAGGGTTATGCTCATTTGCTTTGATGACTTCTCATCATTCAGTGCTGTGACTTAGAGAGGCACATGATGATAGCGTAAAGCTGTGGGTCAAGGTTACCGTCCCCCAGTTCTCCTCCAGCGACCACAAGGTTGCTTAGCATTCACCAGCTATGAGTTGTTCATTAGCCTAGTACTGTAATGCTACATGTGCCAAAATCAGGACTAATACTCTATTATCCCTTTTCCTCACCATTATTCTGTTTGTCAAGTTTTGTAATTATATCTGAGAATATGTGTATATTGGGGGGGGGGGTGCGTGCGTGCACATGAGTAGGAAGTGAGATGGTTATTAAAGGCCAGAAGCACTGAAACCGACAGTTGTCTTCACCGCAGAGCAAATGCTTTATCAACAAACCACAGGTGTACAGCACCAAAGCAGATAAAAACATATAAGACCTGAGATGACAGTTCTATGTTCAAAATACATTAATCACCTAAAGCAAATTTGTGCATCTGTTATATGCTGTAGCTCTTTTCACTTGCTTTGTTCCAGAGATATCGAAATRGGGGAAAATCTTTTCCCTTTGCAATGTGGTTGGTCCAAGAAGTATACACAGCACCTTCCTGCTCAGCGTGACTTCTGGCTGTGTCACACCTGCTCCGCTTGCTCCTTTACAGTCTCGGCACAATGCAGAGATGAGGAACAGGCAGCGGGACCCTGTTGTGTTCCTAGGGGCCAAAGCCCATGGTGTCCAAAACAACAAAGGTCTCAGTTTTGTCAGTAAGGTATGTGGTTCAATTAGTGCGGCAGAAATTTTCCCATAATTATGCATTTCAGTCAACAGACTGCTGTGTCATTTACCATCTACCAGTAAACTTGAGCCCTCAGATTAATTACAGGCAGACGGGTTCAAGGCAAATCTCCAAAGCCAAATAATGTCCACTGAAAATAACAGTCTTCTGATCTATCAGATGCACATTGACCAGTCTGGGTGAGTGCTAGAGAACGATCGAACCGCGGGCTATAGAGAGCTGAGCTCATGCATAAGGATAATAACAGAGCTCTGGTGGGAGGAGCAACCTTGGTTCTGCTGCCTGTGCTCAGCAGATTTTGGCAAAAAAAAGGACACGGAGCAAAGTATTTTTTCAAGGTTTTAGATGCAAGATAAATAGATGATGGAAGAATTCTCTGTACATCATATAATCAGCAATAAGGAATGCTTTGGTTCCCCTCTTAAGCACTTTGTCCTCCTCTGTTCYTTTTGGCTCTTCTGGCTTAACTATGCATCCTCCAGCAATCCATAGAAGAAATATATGTAAAGAAACCACAAGCTCACATCTACATATCCTCTCACCCATCAGCAAAATGCAACAGTTCCTTAAATATAATCAGGGCCTTTCCCACCACAGAGTTTCTCACACACCAGCACTTGGGAGTTATATACACGTCTGCGCAAWGGGATGACCAGGGACTGCATTTTTTTAAATCAGTTTACTGACATCTCCTAGGAAATATTTCCTCTGGGTATGTTCCCAGAATTATCTTCAGTGAAAAGCGTGATTGCCAGGATATGGAAGATGAGTCAGAATGGGACTCTGAAATAGATATGTTTAAATGAATTCTGTTAAAGACATTTATTCAGTTACCTATAATCTTTCCACAAAGTGCAGCCTGTAAATTTACTAAACACATATCAGGAGGTGTACAAGCATACGAACGGAGCGGATATCACCTCCTTTGCCACTGTCTCCTGGATCTGTCATCTTTCTCTCTCCCTCTCTGTCTCTCTCSGTCTCTCTTTCTCTGCATTCTTTTGCAATAACTACCCTCATGCTTGTAGAAACATTCTTTTAGAAATTCAGGTTGATCCTGTTTCCAGCTTGAATACCTGCTAGCAGACAGAWGTGGCTGGCAATGGTTTTGTATCCYAGAATTACACGATCCTCAGAATTAAGGAAACCGTTAGGTCTTGCATGTATTTCACATACGTTGTGGCCAAAAAATTTCTGCTCGATTAGCAGAATAAATCACAGCCATCCTATTATTTTTGCTAAACCCTATGCATTTTTCAGTATAGTATTTTTTACTGAGAAAAGTCTTCTCCGATATGACCCAGATTTGTTCATTTCCCCTTTTTCCCTCCCCTTTCCCACCCTTCAGCACTCTCTATTGATTTTATGCCATAAGCAATATTATGGCAATGATACTGACTAATATCCTGAACTTACTCCAGATAAATATGAGTATTTTAGCATAATGTACAAAAAACTCTTGGAAAAATAGATCAAGGCAGATTCAGGTAAGATATATGGAGGTTGGATAGTCTGGGTTAGTCTTAGTTATTACTAAGTAGATCAGAGCCAGTGAAGAACTTTTTATTTGCATCAGACAAACACTCTCTTGATCTCATAGCCTGCTTCTTCCCAATGTGGAATATCAAACAACTGAAATAGTTAAAAGAGGAGATTAAAGCAGCTGTCATGGCCATTCCAATCTCCTCACTGTCTTGAGGGAGGGAGGCTCTAAAATGGTAAAAAATATTAAAATATATAGTAATTATCCTTTATAATAAATTACAAATTTAACTTTCTTCTCCCTGTTTCTGTCTGATATGCATTATCAGCATTTGTTTTCTTTTCAGAGAAATGTCAATTCAGTTCAGTTCAGTGGTTCAATAAAATTTCCTAGTGTTCTTAAGGATGTTTCTCTATAAAACTTGAAAAAGGATCCTTAATCTTACCAAGCTCCTCCATTTTATCTTCTACCCATAAATTAGATTCCCATCTGAAGCTCCACCGGTGAGATATGTTATGAATTCTTTTACGGGTAATTCATTCCTTTCTTTTCAGTACCTTTGTATGATTTCTTTTAGRAGTCATTAGACTGCTGGCTACCCACTTGAAAAGTTTCTTAAGAATCCTTTTTAAAATCAGAAGTTTCAGAGAGTATAACTACCAAATTGCTTTTTTTTCCCCTTCTCTCTCATTCCCTTTTTTTCATGATTCTTGCTGTTTTATCCCTGAATTTTTGAACTTCCCTATACGACCTCAGTATATGCTTAGAGTCGCACTGGACATCACAACAGCTCCAGAAGTTGCCACTCTCACCCAAGTCAAGCTTACCCTTTCAGGCTTGCACTGATGATCCCAACCAGCCTCCCTCCCTACAGCATGTGAAAGCACAGGAGATCTACAACTTTGGGGGTTTTGCAAATATTTTGAAAGTTTGAAAAGAGATTTTTGTTTGTTTTTCAGTAAATTGAATAAATATATTTAGCTTTCAGTTACATTTAAAAAAAAACACCGGGTAAAAGCAGGCTAGGATTGTATTAATATGGGTTACTTTTAATAACATATATTAAAATAAAACTTACATGGAAAGGAAATTTATATATATATAAATATATATATATGTCTAGTTACCACAGAGATTCTTGGCTCTTTTTCTGAAGATACCAGCAAGAAACAGGAAATTTGGCAGAGCTGATCGTGGTTTTGAACGCAATGCAGCAACCTGTTCCTTCCCTCCTATCTCAAGACGGTATGCAAAGCTCTTCACTGTCTCGGAGGAGGAGGAGGGTTTTGTGAGATACGTGTCCTCAAAACGTTGTTATCTGGGCCAGACCCACAGGCCCACCGAAGTTGAGGAGGCTTGTCACGTAGGTGATTTTGGTATTAAGAYGCTCAGGTAAGGTTTTATGTCTATAATAGCCAGGTTCCTCCGCAGGTTTCTTTCCCCCCCCCCCTTTTTTTTTTGTYTTTTTTGTTTTTGATCATTCTTTTTCCTGCACATTAACTGTTTGAGTCTGCTCCTCTGAGACACACCAGGCATACAGGACCATACCTGAGATCTCTTCCAGCACCCAGGAATCAATCTCACTGCCTGATAGCTTCCAAAATACGCTGATCTTTCACAGGAGTCCCATGGTGTGMATTTCACTGGTTCCCGAAGCTCATTCCCTGACATTATAGTTTGGTACCCAACGTTTGTCACTGAACTTTATTTTCCTTTCTGTTTCACCACTGCTCAGGAAAAACCTGCAATACTATTCTCTTTTCAGTTTGGTCATTTCTCTTATGCTCAGGYTGCTTTTCATGTGGCAACCAGAAAACGTTTCTTTCTTTCAAGCGGTTGCACTGGATGCGCTCTAAAGCTAAGCAGTCCCAAGAAGCTTTTCACATTTCCATGCACCTATTTACAGGATTTTATAAATATAAACATATATGTATGTATATGCATATATATTTTTTACATATATATAGATATATTCTGTCTCTTTAACAAGAGAGTCTTTGTAATGATTTAATGATGGGTGTTGATGGTTAAAGGCTGCTTCTGCCTCCCTTAACAGTATGAATAAAGCAATAGTGCATCTGTGAAATACAGATCTGTAAATCTCAGAACAACAAGGGTAGTTTATGTGTTTCCTTTTGCCCAGAATCTCCCATTTGTGTTAAGTACATGTTTTATTTATTTGCTCATGTATTGTTTCTGATTCTTTGGGACATCGGTAGGATTTCTTTGTGGGTCCCTTAGAGTTTTGTTTGAGATCAGCGATGACTGAATGAATTCAGGTAAAATAAGAGCCTATTCCACTCTAACATGTATCCAAGACATGACCTTGACCCAAGCCGATCATTCATGGAGATTCACAAAAATTGTGCTTTTTTACTACCTGCATTTTTGAATTCTTGCTGAATCAGGAAGCAAGATGTAGTTCTAGGATTSTCAAGAGACAGCTTTGTCCCTGAGATAGTTTCTGACCAAATTTTAAGACTAAAGAGATACTATTAGCTCAGGTAAACTCTGAATAAACATCCTTTGGGTGTTTATCAACTTTTATCTGGACCAGAAGTATACAAAAGTTCACTGTCACTTGACTAATCATTGCGACATATGAAAACTACTTCCTTTTTCAAAGACTGGAGAAAGACATGACCCGAAATCTTTGTTATATTTAATTTTACTATTGAAAAAATATATAATATGGTAAGAAAGAAAAAATGTGTGTTTGAGAGAGAAATATAGAAGGAGATCTTTGGCAAATAACCTAGCTGATATCATTTCTATAAGTATATGCAGGCACCCATGATTGTATTTTTTCTATCTACACTATAATAAAAGCCAAATCTTACCCAGATGCCACAAGAAAGGTTAGTATGAATTCAAGACACCCAGTATGTTATAATGAACTAATCTTGGGCTAATAAAGAACAGTTTCTATACTCCAGCCTCAGTTTTTAAAGGCAGCAACTCCCCACTGATCTTGGAAAAAATCATTTAACTCTTCTACTTCTGCACTCTGGGCCTGTTTAGGCTAGTAAATCTATAAGAAATCATTTATCTCCATTTTGAATTCTGCACAGCATTTCTGTAGCCACTGTGATGGGAGGGGCAATGAATAAATTCCTGGGTCTTCTATCCAAATAGGGGTGCTTAAATCAAAAACTGAATCTCCTATCTAGGCTTATAGGCATCTAATGGATCACCTGGCCAGAGGTCAAGATCTCCTGGTTATGAGAGCACTGACCGAGCAGCGAGTGTTTCATACGAATTGTCAGAAGGGTCTTTCCCTCTCTGACTAGGTCACCACAGCACTTGTGCAAACGGGTGTGAGGGACAAGGATTCATCACAGGTCAGGAGAAAATAAGGGTGGGTTACACTTACTAGAGGAGCCCCCAGGGACTTCCGAAGAAGCGGGCAGAACTGCATGGATGTGTGCTCTTTTCTAAACATTCAGCATCAGCCTTTTGTACTGCTAATGAGAGAACCACATTTTGTATAGACTTGTTTTGCAAAGTGTTTCTTTGATTCAACTTCTACGTGTTCCTGAAAAGATTAATCATACATTTAAATGCCTGTGAGGCTGGAGTTTTGCGAAGGAGAGTAATTAATGGGCTGGACAACACAAAAGCTCTGGATTGAAGCATTTCACAGTGGGTGTTTGTTCTCTAAAGAGTTGAGAATATTAAACTCTACATGGACCCTAAGAATTCAGCATATAGAGCCCCAAAACAKCATTGAGTGACTTCCAAGGAAGGCTGTTTTAACCAGAGATGTAAGATCCTTGTTCCTACCTTGCCTCCACAATGGGTTTGGCGAAGCCATTTAAAGTCCTCCCCTTTGCAATTTGTTCATAAATCAGAAATGATAGTATTTCCCACCATCATAGGAAAATATAATAATGAAGAAGTCAATGTCTGTTGTCAAAAATTCACCAATATGTAGCCATTCCCAATACTGTGGCTAGTCTGGGGAAGTGACAYGAGACTTTAACCAAAATGAGATTCTGATCAGGCTGCAGCTATAGGGAAGTCTGGCTGAAGGAGGGTCACAGTGAGTTCATATTATCCCCATTATCATGCTGACAGTCATCTCCCAAATCCACAGGCCAAGAGCTGTGCATGGAGGTGTTATTACAGTCATTACAACGGGGTGATACGGACAGAGAGATGGATTTTGCCGATCAGAGCACAGGCTTCCTTTGGATTTTTTTCTCTGCAGCTGTCCATGGCCAAGGGGCTTCATGAGCTGCAGATGTCCAAATCTTTTGAGTATAAGCCTCATATTTAACTGTTATGAATAACAAATAGAAGAGCAAATATCCCCCTTCTCTCTTTCCATCTTCTTTACGTACAACTTGCAAGTCATCTGATCTGGTACCAGAGCCCATTAAAAAAAAAAAAAAAGTAATCTGAACTAAAAAAACAACCCCCAAACCCCCAAATAATTGCTTTCCATCCTGTGTCATGTTTTAATTAAAGATAGCAGCACCACAATCTATGATATATCTGGAAATTATTAGAAACCTTTTCCAGAGGCAAAAAGGATCAATACCTCTTTGTCTCAGTGGCATAAAACATCACTGTGTTACTTCTTTCCTGCTGGCGAGAGAGAGAAAGTGTAAAGAGTCTAAGATGGGAATAATAGCAGCACCGAAGTGGGGAGCCGTGTGACAGGTTAAATGAGCACACTTTTTATTTAAAAAATAAACGGAGTGGTTTGCATTATCCACTTCCACCCCTGTGATCAGCTTTGCTCCCTTTTTGTCAGGGGTGTGAGCCAGCATGCAGAACTGCTTGTTTATGAGATGGAAAAATTCCAGCCACTGAATGTGATGGAGAGGTTAGAAAAACAACCCGAGAATCAAGTCCTGGATTCCCTTCCTGACTTCACCATGGGTGTGCTACGTGAGTCCGCTCAACTTGGAGCCGAAAATATGGAGGTCTTGCACTTTGCACAATGTTTCTCATGTCCTCCTGAGAGTATTTTCTTGTTGACAGTATTTATTTGCACAAACTGACTTTAACTTTCACTGTATCGCCTTTTGAGGAACAACCTAACAACAGTAGCACTCAAGGCTAGCTGTGCCTCACTCGACAGAGAGTGGTGCATTGGCCTCTCCCAACCCGTGTGTACCACGACTGAGAGTCATCCAACGTGGTCATCTGTTTTTCTCCCACTGCCAGTGGAGACAAACAGGCACGTCTAAGCTGAGACAGCAAAYGAATCACGACTTTTCCAGCAGAGTTTCGTTACAGAAGTCACTGAATTTCCTTTCTTTGCCTAGGTTGCAAGGCAAGGAGCAGACTGGGCAGAATTAGATATAGTTGCTGGCATAGTTCACCAGCTACACTGTGTAACTCTGAACTGAAATGCAATTAAAAACTAATATTGTTTTGAAAATCATTAATTTCTAGGTGGCCCCCCAGCAAATCCAGGAGTGAGCAGTCTGAGGAGCACCAGCTCATTGACTGACAGAACTGAAGAGGAGAGGTGGCTGTTTTGACCGTCAAGTCTGGTTTTCTGAGTAACACCAAATTCTCTCGCTTCACATTTGTTCAGCTATCAGCTGGAATATATATTTTAGAAGAAACTGAACCAGATCCCCAAATTCTCGGCTTCAAGACTCCACAAAAGACATTGTTAAGGAGCTTCTGTCATTAATTAACTTTTGATTAAGAAGGAAAATGCTAATATGTTTTGAGAAAATTTATCAATAAATAAATTCATTAGAGCAGCTGATCTTGCCGTCATGTACTTGGAGTTACTTTTCTCCCTGAATCATCCCTGGGCCTGAAGGTCTCACAGAATTTCTCCCCAAGTCTCAGCTTCCCGGTGAATTTTCTATCCCTTCTCATTTGTGGGGTGTGATAGGATAACAGCAGCAATCCAGTTCTTATTGTCTGGGTGTGAGGATGAACGGTGCTGTATAACTGTAAAGTGTWATTATTATTGTAAGGAAATAATAATACTAATAAAACAAAATGAATCGAAGTCTTGTCTTCAGATGGTTATTTTAGCAATCCAGAAATCTAAAGCCCATGAAATAGACAATTAAGAGGGGTTAGATACTTAATATCAGTCGTTGTGTTTTGGTAGAATTTTGCAATAATGCAGCTGCTATAATAATACGGATTTTTATTTCTCCTTATAGAAAGGCAGCACTTATGTTTTCCGAGAAGCCTCGAAGTCCTGCTGCAGAAAGCGGAGCTCTGTGTGTGTGCGAGCGCCTGTGTGTGTGTGTGTGTGTGTGTGTGTGTGTGTGTGTGTGTGTGTGTGTGTGCCTGAACCATCGCTCTCTCCTTTTGCAACAGCTCCATCTTTGGGAGACAGGGAGAGAAACAGCGTCTTGCCTTCAGCTGGCTTGGCAAACAAAAGAAACCTTGGAAGCCCTAGGTCACCCCGGAATAGCTTTCTTCCCTCCCCCTCACCCCGAGTCCTCCTCCCAGCTCTTGATCTGTTGGGGAATTAAAAAAAAACACACACACACAAGACAATACCCCCTTTCTCTCATTTCTGRCATAACTAAGGGCCAGAGACTCATTTAATTAGTCTCTCTCGTGTGGCTTACAGCCTTGTTCAAGGCAAGCATTTACCCCTGGGTTTCAGCACTGTTGCTTAGCCGCTGAATTTTCCCTTTTAATTTTTTTGTCAGGAAAATTTGGTATCATGTTAATGGCTATTGGGGATCCTACAGCTAAATCATAATCATAATTGTCTACACTAATCATAATAGTCTGGCTGTTGCAGTGTGCATCCCTTCCTCCCCCCCCCACCCGTTTGCAGTCTCTTCCTAGTCGCTTTGATTGCACACTTAGATTGCATACGAGCTCTTCCTCATCGGGGTCGACACTTCAGTCATTTTTGCCTATTTAAAAGCCTGGCCTGGGGCACTGGGACTTAGAGACCCTGTAGCAAAGCACTCTGTCTTCTCAGGATGCCCATCCCGGAGCTCTCCCACGAAAACAGTCCCTTTTGTCTGCATTTAGTAAGTCTCACTTTTTCCCTTTAAAGCGAAGCTAGCTGAGGAAGAGAATATAGAGACTCAGAACTAAGGACTTCTCTCAGCCACAAGCTGCTTTTAATCAGTAAGCTATGTTTTACACTCTTATTTTCTAGCGTCATGAACCTTTCATTCCCTTCCCTGCCGTGGCCCATCTCCAGCAGCAGATATAACAACTCCCCGTCACCTCCCCGTAAACCTGAAGGACAGGGCAGAATCAAGGSAAGCAGGAGCTGTGGGGTTCAAAGCCTTTGCTGGAGGTAGACCCAAAACACAAGTTTCCTACTTCTAGGATGAATTGTCCCATCACTAGGCTAGTATGCAAGGATGAGGCAGTCTGCAACGAACGTCTCTTTCTGTTCTGGCTTCAGTGGTTACGAAAAGGAAAGTAACCTTGCTACTGTTTTTGTGAAAGATATGATCCAGTCAGCATGTGGTGGGCCAACTAGGTGAGGTCCTTCAAGGGACGTAAAACAGTGCCTCCAATCCTGATTTAGATATAGATAGGGATTAAATGTCAAGGGCGTTCAGGCTGAGTTGCCTGTAAGAAAGTCAAAGGGAGACTGCAGGAACTAGAGAACTTGTAGTTGTAAAGAGGTGAGATTTGGTGTGTTCAGGGCCAGGTCATCACATGGTAAGGTTTAATTACATGTGAGCAGGGTTAAATTACAAGCAATTCTTGAATTAGTAGTATAGATGTAACCGTTATGATCTACCCTGTAGTCACAGGGAAATCTTTAAATCCAGACCCTCTGAAGGCCAAACTAGTAAATTTGCCATGCTTTGGTGTGATGAAAATCATGAGTATTCAGAGTTTAATTCACCACATAGGTTTTGTGTGCTGAGATCCCGACTTTAATGTTACCGGAACAGCAAAGCATGTTGTCCTATCCCCACTGCTATGCTGCATCCTAAGCACTTCACCTCCTCCAAATTCATGCCGATAAAATCTCATTACAGTTCTATAATGTACTTCTGATACACTTCCCACTTGCACTCTCATCTGCAATCCCTGGCATTGGCTGGGATTTGAAGAGAGAGTGTAAAAACAGCTGTGTAGAAAGACTTTTTTTTTTCTTGCAGTATTTTAGTCATAGCTAGAAACAAAAGTTTCCAGAAATCTCCTGAGACACCCTGTTCTTAAGAGATCCATTGCTAAAACTAATACAAAGAAGTTTTATTTCCACTCATAATGTCCCATAAAGTAATAAATTTTATTTCTCCAGTTCCAGGGTTTCTTTGCCCATTAACTGCTGGGACTGCAGTAAGGTTCCAATATCTGAAATGGGGTTCCCCTCTAAGCAGGCAGTCAGACTGACCATCAGCTGTTCCCCACATGGACCTTCAAATTCTCATCTTATATAGGCCTGGCACAGGAATAGCATTTGAACTCCTCAAAAGAGCTACGTTTAAATCAGTCCAATGTTGCATAATAAATACATATACATATATGTACATATAGGCATGTATATATACACACACATAGGTATAACTATGGATGTATTAGATATAACTATGGAGATTATATATATAAATATAAAATATAATATTATATAATATTGTATATTTAAATATAATATCATATATATAACTAATATAATATATATATAATATATATAATGATATATATATGTAACTATGGAGATTTTTATATATATATATAAAATCTCCATAGTTAACTGCACCGCTCATTGGCAGGCCTCACACTGAGCCTGTGGCACATGAGCTGGATCATAAACTAATTAGATTTGAGGTGATGATCCATAATTTAGGTCCTCTGATACAGTAGGAGGGARTGTTAGCTACATATGCTGCTTAATATAGTAGAAATGACAGGAAAAGAGATGATGGACCGTATGTGCCTGCTCTTAGGGTGGAATGGGGTATTTTGCATATTTGTACTTATGGAAGAGGCTTCTGCTAGATTTGTGCGCCTGAGCTAAGTTTGTCTTTCTCATGGAAAGCACCAAGAGCAGATGAAATGCTTTTCCCTGAAGGTCTTTACTCAGTAGCTTAAAGATTTTAGCACTCATCTGATCCATAGGAAACCTAGGTCAAGTACTCTCTTCTTCAGTCTTGATTTCTCGCCTTTCTAACCATGGAACTATAAATTATCCTGAAATAATATTTGATCCTAAAATGATATCAGGCTTCAGTCTCCTCTCCATATTAGTAGGCAAAACAAGTCTCATACATATTTGTAAAGGATTTTAAAATGAGCTTTATGAGCTTTAATCTACATCTTTATCATTCTTTTTTCTTAGCTCAACATATTCCTCTGAGTAAACTGTATTGAATAATGCTGAGTTACTGTAAACCACACTTTCCCTTCTCTTCCTTTTCAAAAGCCCTTCTGGGACTGTAAATATAAAATATGATTACTTGAATATTGTTTACATCCATCAATTCCTCATTCTTCAGGCTGTTCCTGAGAGAAAARCATAAAATATAAACTGTGGTCTTGTCATGATAGGGGCTGTCCTCATTTCAGCCACTGTTTACCAGTGACACAGTGAGATATAGTCAAACAAGTGTTATCAAAGTGCTATCGCACTGAATCGTTTGAGATTACCAAGAATGAAAGTGTTTTAAGTCAGCTGTGAACTTTTGCACTACATCAGGCTAGCAGTGATCCTGTTACTAGTTATCAAAATCATGCCCAAAGRGAAGGCAACAGCTAGTTGTGGTCTGGTAACTTCTGTACCCCTGAAACGGCTATTCATTGCGTCCGTGGAGTCACGCAGTGAACACGAGGAAGGATTTCGTGTGCCACCGCAAACTGTGCTTCAGTGTGGAACCAAGGTAGGTTACCCCTGTGCAAATCACCCTGCATTCTCCGCGCACTGGCTTTCACTGRCCTGGTCACTTCCTTGAATGGTCACCAGGATTTGAAAACCCCGGAGGATACAGCACTATTTGGGGGTTGAAGAGACCTGCTGCTCTCCGACACTGTGTGGACAAAGGTGAGTAACTCTGGCTGACCAGACCGTGCTCCCCTCTGYATCTGTCTGATTTGACTATAAGCTCTTTGAGATACTGCCCATTCCTCATCTGCTCTGTGCTTGAAGAGCTGAGAGTATACTTACCTCTGTTGCGTTTGGTGGGCGGTACTTTAATGCACACAATAATTGGAATAAATCCTCACAGAAACAGGCAATGGAATGAGAAACGTTCTGAAGTCATATTTTGTTCTCAAATATAGTCTGAAATTTCTCATTATTCTTTTTCTGGGGAGTGGGGAGAATATTGGTTGCAGTCAATATGAACCATTTCTRTATTTAACTTTTAACTTAATGGTTAAATGTAGCAAATCTATTTCTAAATTAAAAGATTTTTAAAAAATCCAAGCAGTTTCCATTTGATTTCACCTGCTTGTTTTTTGTTTTTCATTTTTTAAGTAAAGTGAAATTAAATCATAATTGAAACATTCTTGTTGAACTGACTTCCAGAAATCATCATTTGTGATGGAAAAAAATGTTCTTCTGTAAACTTTATAATTTGTCTTACAGCAGAATATCTTCCCCAAATCTATCTCTGGACAAACTCCACACTAAAGGAGCTCTACGTTTGGACATATCCACAGCRTAATTTTGAAATTTTTGTCAGCGGCACCCTTTATACCTTCCAGAAATACAGTTACATCTGGACTTTCACCTTAATGCTTCTAAAACGCTTAGTGCTTTCTTCCAAGAGGTGACTAAGAGTTTAAGAACATAAAAGGCTGAGTAAGTATCGTTGGTCAAACGTCCTGACTAGAGAGATGATGGCCCCCTCGTGTTTACATTGCTGATTCAGGCTGTAGGTAAGGAGAGAGARGGAAAGCTGCTCATTTTGTGGATAAACTGTTTATTTTATGACTCATATTTCCCAAGCAGATACCTGACTATGGCATAAGATTAATGTTGCAAGTCATCTCCACCTCTCTCTTCGCTCTTAACCGCTCTTCACCTTGCCCTGGCTTGTAATGCCCCTGTCTTTGCTGCACACAGAAAGTCGAGATGGGTTTCCATGCACAAAGYTTATTAGCGGTGTACATAGCCCCTATCTTGACAAGACCCATCTATGAACTTCAAAGTTGTCTTGGGGGCAGGAGGGAGAGAAAAAAGGAGAAAAGAGATAAAAAATGGAAACCCTATCTGCAGTGACCAGTTGGGAAAAAGAGCTACAGTCTACTCAGGCGAGACTCATCCTCTGGGCATCTCCTCCAGTGTAGCAGGTAGTGACAACGATCAAGTCAACAATGATGTAAAAACTTTTTTTCTTACTTTTTCCCTAGTACAATTATACTTTTCATCAAGACTTAATCTCTGCATTGGTAGTTACTGTTTATGATGCTGTTGGTGCTGGCTGGAGCATGCCTCATCAGATGTTGCACACTAATTAAGTTTTGACATGTGTATTATTGATAACATTTACRGGCTATTAATATGACTATTTGCTATATAGTAGGCTCTGTTTGTTCTAGGATGAAGCTACAGAGTAAAAGCTATAGGGTGAAATGTGTAGGGACCTTAGTATGGAAGTGGATACTAATAGCTTACAAGGCAAAAAGGTGAGAAGGAGCAAGATGATTTAAACATTGGTGGCAATCAATTTTCAGGAGAAAGCCAGCATAACAATTGGTCAGAGTCCACCAGTGTGAGACAGAATAAGGACACCTGGGGTACCACAGTAAAGGCACTGCCTCAGCAGCTGGGGGATATAGAGAAAAACTTACTGCGTTGCAAGTGAARGGTAGGGTATGGCATAACGGTTCCTAGCACAAGACAAAGTAGTCAAAAGGAATCTAAGATCTARGTTTTTGCAAACATCACAGCTCCTCTGGAAACWTTTTTTTTAATTGCTTTATATCTCCTCACACTAGCAGTGATCATCTAAAATCTTCCCAAAATGGAAAATAATAATAATTTTCCTTATGGATTTTCTAGTTAAAAATAAGCTTTTCTATGTAGCAGCAAATGTAGCATGCAGCACAGGAGAAACCTCATCAGAATGGACATCTTGTAAAGTACATTATTTTTTCAGTGACCTTTTTTCTACCTTTCTCATTTTGTTCCTTTTCTGAGAGCATTTTTTTTTTCTTCTTCCCTTTTGACCTTTTTTGGTTTCTGTCTATTTTAACTTGATTCCTTCCTCCTCTTTCTCCTTCTACATTCTCCCCACAGAATCTTTCACTATTGAAAAGGGAATCCCCAAATCCTAAATACAAGTGTTTAAATTCACCATGTTCTAGTAAGTTCAACATGAACACTCTCTTGTTTTGCTTTTGAACTGTCCTATCTTGCAGGAAGATTCCCCCCCACCCTGTGTCAAGAGACAGCATATGTCAAGAATTACAAATTTTCTTAAGAAACAAGAAAAAGTTATATTGCATAGCAAGTCCAGAGTAGTGGAAATAGGATTTACAGGACAATGTCCTGTCAGTGGTCCTCTTATGCTCACTGTCACCAGATATTTGAGAATCTGCCAGTCACTTAGATGTGCTGCCAAGCTGCTGATTTATGTCACGGGCACACATATGCACATTGGGTAACCTGGAACAAGGACAAGGAGTTGTGCAGGAGCCCTAAATGATTGTCATCCCTCTCCTGGTGAGATTCCTCTTAATACGAGGTTCATTAAAGCTGCTGGTCTTCTTGGTGTCTCAGTTCACCRGATCAAGAAATAGAAGGTCAGCATAGTGTCGCCCTGTCGGCCAATTATGGTTAGTGTCTCTGGTCTGGGAGCAGCAGAAGTTGCATCTATATTTTTCTATGAAAGCAGAAAAATATAAGGTAAAGAGATGTCTCAGGGGGTTTGGGGGTTTCTCAGGTCTGTACATACTGTACCTATGTGGTCTTTCTTGGTAGTATCTTAGGTTCTCCTTTTTTCTGTATGGATAKTGGTAGGTTGTTTGAGTCTGCTGATTCAAACTATCAATACACTTGCAGAAGTTACATATTTCTGTGACAACCCACAGCAGAATCCAAATCTCCATTTCCTTCCATCTCACACTGCCCTGCCTAAGCTTGCATGTACTGGGAGCAAAATGCTCTCTCTCCAATTTGGTAACATAATCCTAGGCRCATTGCAGGATCAGGGCCTATATTAGTTTCCCTCTCAGTTTGTATCTGYGTACTTCTCCTTCGCTTTGGGGAGCACTGTGGGGCCATTTGTGAAACGACAGTGCTATCTGCCGGGAAGATCATTATAGGCAGAAGGCATTCCAACGTGCAAATTACAGTTCTGCTTATAGGGAATTTGTTCTGCTTAATACAAAAAGGTTTTACAAAAGGAAGATCTCGCCACACTTTCCCCTAATTTGGAGCTGCAAAGCTAACTTCCATGCTGTGCAGAAATGCACAAGGAGGGTTAAGTCAGATTTAAAAGAGCATCAGTTGGGTGAAAATGTGTTTGACCTTCACAGGGTTCTTCAGTCATTCTTCAGCTTGAGTGGCTGAGTGAAGTGTGTGTCATTCTGTCATATATAAAAAAAGAGAGAGAGAGAGAGAAATTTAAAAATCGATCCTGTCTACCCCTGAAAGCCTTAGTTTTCATTGGCATCTAACTGACATAAATAATATTTGGTCGGGTTTTCATTGCTATTTTTATTTAAATGTTCTGAGGTATGCCAGCTAGCAGCAAGGTCCATTTTTATAGCACAGTGAATTCCCACAGTTCTGGTAAATATAATCAGATAAGGGGAAGTTGAACTTAAACCTTCTGTTGCAGTCAATAAAAGTAAACTTCATAACCCAAGACTGTATCCCTATTTATAATTGCTAATTATAGAAATCTATTCAAGGACACTTTAAAAACAGGATTTTAAATCCATCTAATAAAAAAACTGAAGAACAGAAAGATAGATCAGGAGACAGACAATGAGAGCTTAGAAATGAAAAAGAAGGAGAATACAAAACAATGTATTTACTTGAGCTTCRTAGGAGACAAAATATTCCCCAAATACATTTACATTTTTCTTCAGTATTGTATTTTCTCTATGACAGTAATCTTGCATTTCTGTGAGAGCCTGCTGGTCAAATGGATCCGGATTGGATCCATTGGACAGATCATAAAAATGATGAGAAACATATCGTCTTCCAAGGCAAAACATACTAGAAGAAGGAAAACCATCTATCCCTTACAGTGTATTTAAGATTTGAAGACAGAAGACAATGCCTGTTTTACCCTATTTGCTTCGCCAAATATGCAGAGGGTATAAATACCAGCAAGTGTTAAACAGTTAAATTAAACTCTGTACGATAAGAGAGAAAGAACAGAGAGTGGTTCAGGAGAGGAACCTAAATTTTCTACTCTGAGCCATTCTCTGTATGGAATTGTTATAAGTCCCCAGGYATCAAAGTTAAGTGCTTAAAATCAGTCACATGAACAACTCCCATTGTCTTCTGAGTTTCTGCTTTCTTTTACGTAATTAGTATATGTATAACTAATATACAAATTTCCCGTATGCTGTATGACAGTGGCAACTTCAAAACTAAGCATCTACCTTCTGCAATACAAGGCGGAGATCAAGATTTGACCTATCCCTCATACTGAATCAGGAAAATCACTGGCCTAGTATGTTCTGGGTGTTGTGGACCTCATGCCAAATTTTTAAATTTGAGGTGTATGTTTCCTGGTAGTGTGGTTTCAGAGGAGATGGCAGGCTAACAGCCTAGAGATACCAATAAATTTTATTAATCATTGACAAAGAGGTCCTTCCAAAAAAGCAAGAATATGATGGCCTGACCATCCTCTACAAAGGCATGCATCTGAGGATGGGGAATTGTTAAAGGGGAGATTTTCAGCTGGACTGTTTTAAATAGCCTGAAGTTGAGGGAATGAAAACCAAAATGTAATGGAATATGTCATCTCCGTGGCACGAGACAATACGCAGGACTTGTGACCCTTTCTGCTCTTCTCAGTGGGTGCCTCACTGCACTGTCTCACATCATGCCATGTGCAAATATCCTCTCCTTATCAAAACGATTTTGTGTTGAAGGTGCTGCTTGATGAGGGGTGTAGTGGAAAATTTGGTCTCAATAAGGAACAAAAGAGCCCCAGGAAGGACGGGCTTGGTCCCAGCCTCAGAGCTCTGTGCCACCCACCGGACTGTCCCCAAGAGCGCCCAGGTGAGCTGCCACCCCGCTCAGCGCCACGGGCTCTGGAGAGCGGTGGGATCCCCGCGGGAGGCAGTGCGGCTGCAGCCTCGTATGAAACCGCGTGGCTTAGTGATGTGACCCCTTCTCTTCTGGCAAGCTTTGAGTCAGATTTCCAATGGCTTAAAAGTGCCTTTAAATGCTTATAGTGCGTCTCTTCTTCCCCGAGATCAGTGAGGAAGGGTTATACTCTGCAAGAGTCTTCTGGTTGCACCACTGAGATGCAGTGAACACTTACTCCTCAGGTGTCCTTTTATACCAACCCTTACTATATGCTGTGGCTCTGAAAGAACTGAAAGCAAGGTAGTAGAATATATTGTGTTTCCTTTGTAATTACTCAACACTATTTTGACGTCAAGGGAAGTGAAGGGTAATATGTGAGGTTTCCTTTTTTAAACTCATAGCTTAATGATTTTTAGGGCAGTCAGACTGAAACACTATAATATTTTTAAAAAATACATTCCCATCTTACTGGCTTAAAAAAAAAGAGAGAGAGAGAGAGAGAGAGAGAACAATGCAGATAACAACAGAACACATAGGATGGCTAAATAAAACCAGAAACACTGATACTGTGTTTAAGATCACTTTTAGAGACTTTTTTTTTTCTTTTCTTTAATGCATGTATTTTTTCAGGAAAAAGAAAAAGAGGAAGAAAACAAAGTATGTTTAAGACCTACTTGAAGACATTCAGAGTTAATAATGACATACACTATAGGAAGAACAGCTATGAGGTTGGTGCAAAGTGCTGCAGACCCAGTTAATTAGGAACRAGGTTATTAGTTTTTAGTTTCACAGTAGTCACAGACAGTGCTACAGAAAACCTGAGTAAAAGTATGTTTTATATTGTAGTAGAAATTCTTTTTTATTGGCATTTTATTTTATTTTAAAGGGTGCTTCTATTTAGAGAGAGGCAGATTTTAATTATGAGTTAAAATAGACTCGCCGGCTTTGCTATATCTTTTTTGGGTGGATGGATGGGTGTGAAAACTTTCTTTTAAGTTTAGCATTCTACTAAAAAGAGTTTTGAAACCATAAACTTTAGAASCATAAAACAGAGTTGCCAAGATGCCCCAAACATCGGGGGACTACTGACATCTCCAGATTTTGTTTTCCAGAATGATCAATATAAAATATTCACCTGTTTTCAATTTGAAGAGCCAAATATCATTCTCAATCTATACTAAGTGTTTTCTGGCAAAGTTATGGCGAGATTAAAAAACACCTTAGTTCCTATTTAAGGACGGAAAATTGGCTTCATTTTTAAAAGTATTTAGCATGCTGAACGCTTTTAGAAATCTGGCTGTTATTTAAATTATTTAATGGCTGCTGAGACCTTTGAACAAGTTCATACTAAATCATATATACTGATGAATGAGTCTGTACAGCTGAAGCTCTTTGCTGGATATAGTTTTAACACTGAAAACTCTATGTAAGAATCATGAGTGAAATCTTCCTGCCACTGAAGCCACTGACTGATTAAAAATTTCTTTGATTTCACTAGGATCACTCTGAGCATTTTGTCTGTTTGTAGAGCTTCAATCACACTGGGAATCCTGTATTATTTATAGTAAAAGGCAATGTGAAAAGTAATTTTTTCTTAATATTTCTTCAAAATATCCTTAGCTGAAACACTGTTTTTTTGCTAAGGGAGAAAGCCTCTAGAACAGCAAACAAAATAAGATTTGAAAAATTCAACTAAACACATCTGAGGCTACTTTGAAATGCGCTGATAACCTATCCCCTAAGAAAAATAATTCAACAAAACAATCTATGAGTTAAAATTTCTATTTTCCCATTTATCTATTTATCCATCCACATATGGGCTGCCTTACAGTGACAGAATATTTTCTCCGGTCCCACCATAAGATCCAAACTAAAAGTAATTTCTCTAATACAAAGGTTAATCTATTGAATCTAGTCTTTTTTTCTAATGGCAGAGGTAAAGCGATTTTATTTGTGCGTTATAACAAGCAGAGTCCTGACTCATCTCAGTCATAGAGGGTCATTCTGGAAATTCACAAATGCACACTGCTTTTAAGCTATATTTCTTGACAACATACATATTTTTTTAAACTGTGTTTTTTATTTAGGGAGAACAGTGTAGGGGACGAGTGTGGGACCACTTTCCTTGCACTTGGAGTTGTCAGCCAACAGGACAAATACTAAATAAATACGAATACCTTAGGCTAATCTGAGGATAAGCTCACGAGATATTTCTCAGGGTGAAGCACAGTAAGAGCTACTTCTTCTTTTGAGGGGTATTTGGCGAAAATGTGTGCAGTCCAGTTCCACGCCTATACTCCTCAGCTAAACACTGCCGGAAAATATTCCTGGGTCCCAGAGCACAGGTGTCTGTAAGGTCAAATTGTTAAAATTGTCCCTAACAGTGCTTTGGCCTGGGCTAACAATTTCTGGGAAGAGTTCAGGAGGTAACATGGGCCAAAGATGGTTCCCAATAGGCAGTTTGGATGTGGTCACCCAGTGTTGGAGGTTAAGAGAATTTCTTAGTGAACAGATAGGCCAATCTATGTCAACTGGCTTTGTTGGCAAAAAAAAATATATAATTTACTAGCATAGATGTAGCTTTTATTTCGTCATTGTACATTACATAATATCACAGAACTAAACATGACCACGATATAAAATAAAAAGTAATAAACAAATTAAAATCTGAATTAAAAATCAATCAAATCATGAATATTTTCTCCCGAATTTTGTTTAGGAAGGGAATTTAGGAAGGGAAACGTTGTGCACTCGGGATATATTTCAAAGTTAAGAACTTAACTGTGACTTACAAACTATAACTCCGTTCCAGTTCTAATTAGCAGAACCTCGGCAAGTTAGGAAAAACGGTGTAGCGTCTGTCAGTCGCTTACCACCCAACRCACATACATACAGATACGCGCACACATTTTTCAACGGAAGTAAACAACACCTAACGCTTTGAAAAGGTCACTCAGTCTTTCTGGTGCAGACACTTTGCTCCCTTTGTGACCAGTTTCACAAAGAGCAGTCTTCCCAGCTCCCGCAGTCGAAAAAGCTAACCTTTATGCCTTAGATTCCCCTCATCTCTATTGACACACTCTCTTGTGCTGAGGGCTTTGCTTCTCAGGAAAACATCTCCCGCTCCCTCCCACCCGTCATGCTAATCTTGACACAAACATCAGAACCTTCATCTTCAGTTTAACATTTCAAATGGGAGTTTCTAAGCATCTAGTAAGAAAAAGAGAGAGAGAGAAAGCGTCTTGTGTCTATAAGCAGAGCTAAACAGAACACAAAAACCTTTCTGCACAAGGGCAGCGTTCAAACATTTTATCAATCTCAAGCAGCTGAGCAGAGCACCCAGCTACCCTCAAGCAGGCGTTCCCTCATGCGAGGTGGGGTTGAGCACTGGTAACCAGCTAAGGTGCTGAGGGTGTACGTTCCTGGGAGATGCCATGCCTACCTAACCGTTATGAAGCAGAAAAAGTTAAAAATCAAGCGATGATAAGACAGCGAGGAGTTGATACCCTGTCTGACTGCAAAGATGATCTGGAGAACATGAGGCAAGTCTACCTGAAGCAGCAGAAGCTGCCTGAGTCTGCAGGCTGATTACCATGATTATTCTTTTAGTCGGATGCAGATGGTCACTCAAATATACATCGATTGTAAGGCCCGGTCATCTTTTCAATAAAGGACACTCTGGAGAAGGAGAGTCAATGTGATTAGACCCTCGTCTTTTAAAAACACATCTCGTATTTTATATTAAGGATGAGCATCCTCTCCTTCCATTGCCTAATCTCTGGAAAGGAGTCAAGCCATCTGACTGATATGTAATGTAATATATATCACAAAATGGTTGAGGTTGGAAGAGACCTCTGGAGATCATCTTGGCCAACCCCCTGCTCAAGCCTGCTCCCCTGGGGCACATTCCCCAGGACTGTGTCCAGATGGCTTTTGAATATCCCCAAGGAAGGGAACTCCACCACCTTTCTGGACAACCTGTTCCAGTGCTCAGTCACCCTCACAGTAAACAAGTTCTTCCTCATGCTCAGAGAGAGTTTCCTGTGTTTCAGTTTGTGCTTGTTGCATCTTGTCCTATCTCTGGGCACCACTGGGAGGAGTCTGGCCTCATTCTCTCTACACCCTACCTTCAGATATTTATATGCATTTATAAGATCTCCCCTCAGTCTTCTCTTCTCCAGGCTGAACAGTCCCAACTCTCGCAGCTGTTCCTCATAGGAGAGATTCTCTGGTGGTCTAATCATCTTTGTAGTCCTGCTCTGGACTCACTTGGGTAGCTTCATGTCTCTCTTGTACTGGGAAGCCCAGAATTGGACAGAGTTCTGCAGATGTGGCCTCCCCAGGGCTGAGTAGAGGGGCAGGATCACCTCCCTGACCTGCTGGCAACACTCTTCCTAATGCACCCCAGGAGACCATTGGCCTTCTTGGCCACAAGAGCACATTGCTGGCTCATGGTCAACTTGTCCACCAGATGTACCAGGTCCTTCTCTGCAGAGCTACTTTCCAGCAGGTCAGCCCCCAGCCTGTACTGACATATGGAGTTATTCTTCCCTAGGTGCAGGACCCTGCACTTGCCTTTGTTGAACATCATGAGGTTCCTCTCTGCTCATCTCTCCAGCCTGCTGATGTCCCTCTGAATGGCAGCACAGTTCTCTTATTGCATACAATAGCATATAGACTAATATGTCCTTATATATGTTTCTGCTAATTTCCTTGGCTCCATTTAAAGTCAATGGATAAAAAGAGGTACTTTGAGCATGGATTGTCAACCTGAAGTGTCCTAGGAAAGTAATTGTCTAGGATTTCCTGTTCCTCTCCATGGTTCATAAAAGAAGCCCTGGGTGACTGCAGATTTCCACACTGCTACACCTTGCAGCTTTGGTGAGGCAAGTCTCATCCTGGTCCTCCTGAAGGGTGGTTGTTAAGTGTTATCTTTGAAATTGCACTAGCATGTGTTCATCAGGTGTCTAAGTGCAACACCCTTGAGGTAATACGTCCTGAAAGTGCTGAAAAGACAGTACTCCGGACAGTAATTCGTCATAACAGAAGGTAGAAGAATGAGGTGGAATAAAGGTATACCCAATATTTCTTCAGAAATATTTGCTGTCTAATGTATTAAGGCTGCAGAGTCTGTCCAGATTCATTCTGTATTTTGGGGCCACTCCATCTTTTAGGGAACTCTCCTTATCTTCATGGAGACTGGTTATTTCAGCACAGGATTTTGTACCTAAAACTGGTCAGAATATGCTCTACAGCAGTGTTTTTTGTTCATTATAAATATTTTTTTTTCTTTTCTTTCATAAAAGAAATGTGTGGAAAAAAATTGACATCATTATTGTTGTAATCTTTCTATTTTATTTTAATTAATGTTTTCTTTGAAACTGTACACTTCTTTTTATCAAGTTCATTTTTAAGACCTTGCTTTTTCCTTATCTACTTAATGAAGTTCACCATATAATAAGAAAATGTGACTTCTGGTGATAAAAAATGATTTAAAAAGAAATTATTTTGTTACAAATATCTATTAAAAAGGACACGAATATCGACACACAAAAAATACCAATATAAACCCTGCAAAATGGATACAACTTCAAAACATAATTCTCTTTTTTTACAGAGATGATTTCTTTGTTTTTTTTTTTTTTTTTTTCCAGTAGCTTCTTTGTATTCTTGTTTTAGTATCAGAATGAAATGAGGGATGATGAATTGCAAAATAAATGAAGAGAGGTGCTGCATGTTTGGAACTTCATAAACCTCACCTATTTTGTTGTCTATCTTGCCTAAACTGTGTTGGTTCAATACAAATAAGAAACTTAAAGAAGCCTCTGAAGGTTGTACAATAGCATAACCAGTAAGATACACAATTTTCTTTCTTGAAGACGTGGAAGACTGACCTTTAAGAGGTCCCCTCCTAACAATGAAAAATATCTATTTCATCTGCAATGAAAAATATCTATCAACCACAGATGAAAGCATTGGCTCCTCCTTTATGGAGTTGCACTGTGGCATGTTGGCAGAGCCGTATGAGACACTGCTGTTTCCAAAGTGAAAACAAGACTTGGACCAACAAGATATGAACCACGCTCCTTTCTGATACGTTTCACCTTTGGTTTATTATTTTCACTGGAAACTCCAACCACAATGGCTTCAAGCTAGAGGAGGTGAGAAGTGAAGCTGGTAGATAGCATAGGAGCAGAAAGAAAACAAAGAAAAATATTCCCCAAATCTTTTATTTTTGCTATAATCTGTGGCATTGCCTCAGTTACATCCCCGCCTTCTTGGTAACTGTCTTTCAGCAGTATGTGGCATTGGAAATGAAGAGTCTTTGTCCAAGATTAGAGCCGTGATAGAGGCAAGAAGAGAGCATCGCTTGAGACCACATATATTATGTATTATTGCAACCATTGCATCCTTCAAAACCAACCTGTTTATTGCAAATCTCAAGTGTCCAGCACTGATTCCTCCCAARTCTGCTTAGCTGATGGAATCTGACAGTGTCGCAGCTTGGGTTGGCCCAACCTATTTAGCTTATGAAGTCTGACAGGGTCGCAGCTGGAAGTGGCCCAGGAGATCTGATGGGATCACAACTTGAGAAGGTTTGGCTATAGATACAGCATACAAAACTTGATCTGAAGATCTACATAAAACAGATCACATCCTAAAATGAACCTTTCCCCTCAGCTTCCAAAAAAAACCCATATTTGAATATATCATTACTCTTTCCCCACTCCTCTGTATCCACATATACTCCTTCAGGCAAGGAAATAAAACTGCCAATGGACTGTAAGATTCTCATGAAGTTTACAACTCAGTGTAGTGAACCTATGTATCTGGAGAAATACAAAGGTTTATCCAGCCTTTAGAGTTTCTAAAACTTTTGTTGGTGTGAGATCAAGCTCTTCTTTCCAAAAAGCAGAYAAATCACATCTCAGATCAGTCCTGATAATCAAATCAAAATTAACTACTAGTTTTTTGTTTCACTTGGGGTTTTTATCCCTTTTCATACTACTTTTAAAAAGAAGATTAAAAAAAAAGAGTGAGATAAAATTATTTAGATACTTAGATTAATGACTAAAGACTCCATTTGTATATAGYAGAATTGTAAGTGTTCACTGTAATAACGTTGTCTGTCTCTTCTTCAGCATATTATTTTATTTTATTGCTAGACTGTGTAGAAACCTCCATCAATGACTGGGAATCTATTGTGCAAAGGACTATATGAAAAGAAGAAAAAAAAAAGTATTTCCCAGACTCAGTGAGCAAATCAGCTATTTTGTTCTCCATTTGGCCTCAAGTGAATTCAGAGGGCTCCTTCCTACTCAATATACAAAATGAATTTTCTTGATTTCATAAAAAATTTAGATTATTCTGATTCGTCAATTACAAATAGGAATTCATGAAGTCTTCTTGAAAAATCCACATTAAAAAAAAATCTCTTTTAGGACTTTTGTGTCACATGGAATACATGGCATGTAGCAATGCTGAATAGTTTGTTAATAGCAACCAGGGAAGTTTCTTCGGATTAGCTTGTTTTCTGCCATAAACTAAAATACCTCCTCAGCACTTGAAACTCAGCTAAAGTTCATGGAAATCAAGTCAAAAAAAGACTGTCCTTGTCCCTTTATCTAAAGCAATGTTCTTCAAACTTTTCAGGTTACTGACCCACCTTATTCAAAGTAAAAATTTTCTCTGACCCTCTTACATTAACTATGAAAATAGGTGTACATAATGCATTTATGATAACAATGATATGCCTGTATAATTTAGTGGTGTGCATGTTTCAAGAGGTCGATGGAGAACACTTGACCTTGAAGAGGAAGGGTATGTATAGAAGATTTTTCTTTGCCTTTGGCAATACAAAAATTTTCACTGCCTCATAATGACATTGCTCGTCTTCCATGACCACTATGTCACAGCCCAGGAGGTAAGTAGCAAGAAGGTGGTTAGAAAGCATTCCTCAGCAGTACAAGGTAAGCTGTTTGGGAAATGGTGYTCCTGTTCTATGACAGATCTTAAAAATTAAAACAAACAAACAAAAAAAGGTCCTTTTCAGTTGTGGTAATTTTTTTCCATTTTTTTTAATATGGTCGTACATTATGTTTAGATCCCAACCACCATCTGAACAGTAGTTTTTTAAGACATGTTGTGAGAGAAGGGGGAAAAGGGATTTAGTGAATATAGTTTGGGCATGTGGAACATCAGCTGGTGATTAGATCAGATTAGAGGAACTAAGAGTAGGAAGGGCTACAAGCCTTAACAGTGCCCTAAACCCTGCATCTCCATAACCCTATCTAAGCRTTGTAAAGCTTGAGTTGATCACAAGAGACTGTTGTCCTCTCCSGAAAGTTCAGCAGAAGTATGTATATATTAGGCCTATTACATTCCTGTCTGGCATACCATGTATTGCATTTGGGATATATAATGGTGTTTGAATGTTTGCACAAAGTTTATCAAAATCGGTTTCACARTTCCTTGCTTCTGATGCCCAGCTTTTCCAGATCACTATTCTCTTTACTGGGAAAGACAAGATGCCTACAGATTTCTAGGTCATTTCACAGACTAGAAGGACGAGATGGAAGGTTTGGTATGTGCTGTACCTTTAGATTGCCAAGATGGTCCAAGTGGATTGGGTCCCTCAACTTCCTCGACTTGCCTGCATACAGCCCAGGAATTACAGTAGTCAGCTAGATTTTAAAAATAAATAAACAAATAAAGGAAAGAGAATTAACTTAGCAGAGTGGTAAGAATTAACTTAGCAGAGTGGCTTTTGAAGGCTAAAAATATTCAGGGGTTGATTTATGTCTTCTGACTTAGACGTTCATAACATAGGTGTTGATGTCTCAAACTCTCTAGGCTTTCTTGAGGTGTGATGTGCATCAGCTAAAGCACACAGCTAAAGTAAATCAGGTGAATTGCTCCCTAATACTTAGCACCCCCATTAACTACAAAGAGTGATGACAGAGCCTGGGGTGGCGAGCTCAGACGTAGAGGTCTGCACTGTAGATATCTGAAGTTGGATGAGATGAATCGCAGACTGAGCTAGCCTATGAAAAAAAATATGGTTCAACCCTCAGCTCTGCTACCGACTTCCTGCTTTCAGATGTCAGTAAAAATGTCATCTACAGAAAATAACAGTTGAATTTCATCCCTCCTAACGTCTTGCATAGCAACGAAGGCCGCCGGAGTGGCCAGAACGAGGGTGGTCTGAGCACCGCTTGCACAGCAGTCGTGCGAGTTCTTGGAGTGTGTTGTTTGAAAAATGATGGTGCATAAGTTAGTGAGGCTCCAGGGCAGTAGCTTACCCAGTGTTAGCATAGCTGACATGCTGACAGTTTATATGGAATTTATGTGCCCATTTACTCTGCTTTTTATGGGAAAACATGTTGTTACCTTACAGCTGCCACATCACATGCTACTTATCCTGCCTCAGAGCTACAGAGCACCTTCCTCAAGGAAATATACATACATCAAGAGCTTATGTATTTTTTAACAACATTGTAAAGGGGAAACAATAAAATGTGCATTGTACTCCACACTTGCAGCTTTTAATTTTTCTATATAATTTATTTAGTAGATTTAACTTATTCCATAACCATTTGCTATTGTTTCTTTCCTTCTCATTCACATAGTGGAAGGAGATAAAGAAGACGGGAGTAAGGAGAAAATTTCACTGGGGAAAAGGAACAGGGTTAGGATTTGTTGAGGTTCTACAGTAGTACTGAAATGACAGGAATCAACACACGAAGTCTACATTGTAAAGGAAGCACAAAAACTTTGACTATGAGAATATATCAAAATGATAACAGAGATAGTAGAAGACTAGGTTTAGTGACACGAGTTACAATCCAGTCCTTGTATTCCAAAAAATATCCCCAAAAGATAAAGAAATAATCCTACCTCCATTGTGAAATTATCTTACTGAAATCCTTCTTTATTCATCTCCTGTCCCTGCCTGGAAATAGTCAATTTCCTCATTTCAGTAGGTGACTAAAAAATAGATTCCTGAATGTCCTGACTGCAAATTTTTGAAAAAGTTTTCTTTGTCCTATAGTGGTGTAGAGCAGCCTTAAAACTGGTTTCAGAAATGATATGCGTGGTTCCTTGTCACCAACCTCAACATGAAGAATAGCCAAAAAAAGCCATTGCTGATGTACTATTACATTTTATTGAATTGATGTTGGTGAAATTAGAACAGCTGGTGTAATTTAATATTAACCCCAGTGTAACCTTTACATTTTGCTGTGGAATGAACCAACACATCATTTATCTGAGACCTGGAAATGAAAATGCATCTTCCTGTCTCTTCCATGGCTCCRCAGGATGAGAAGTCAAGAACAATTTTTTATATTTTTAATATGTAGTGACAGGAAAATCATCTTACAATTCAGTTAAAATACAGAACCTGGGTTTTTCCATGTCCCTGGCACCAACTATTGTTACAGAAGCCTTTTATATGAGATTTATTTGATAGAGTTGGCTAGCAGATTCCCTTTCTTTTTCTCTATCTTGACAAGAATACAAAGGTATGTTAATGGATACAACTTCAGGCTGAGAARAGTGAAGTATAAAGCTGAATTACACATTTGGATTTGGAAGTGGCAGTGGTTAYTACTTCCGTGAAGCAGCACACTTAACTGATTTCCCTACAATAGCTCTAGGCTTTTCTGGAGTAGATGGCCAGTGTTGGGCCACCATCACTGACAGCAATACTGAGTCCTAAGGTGTCACGTCCACACCAGTTGGACCCACACAGACAGAAAATCATCAGCCCTTACTGTAGTTTGAAACTGGAAATCGCAGAAAATTCATACACCCCTGGACATAATCCAGTTTTTAAGAGTGGCAAAAATCTACAAAAGTTTCAACAAAATGAAAAAAAAAAAGAAAGAAAAAAGAAAAAAGGAGGAAATTGCCAGGAGGGTGACATTGTCACTATTTCAAGGTAGCTCCAGCTGTGCCCATGTCCTGGCTCGGACACATCTTCCTCAAGCCCTCAGGACTGTATCACTCTGAAAAACACCTCCTTAGGAAAATCCAGAATTTAGGAAGGTATCTAAATTTATGTCAGGCTGGGGACTGGAAGGCCTCTCCTTTATRGTAAAGACTACGTTCTCCCACCTCCTGGTACTCCTTTTCCCTTTTTTCCTATTAAAATTTTCTAGTATATAATCTGGTCTCTGTCTCTCAAGAAAAGAGAGACTTTTGCTGGCAGTGTGTATATTCCTCTGCAGTCCACTACTGTAGATGTTTTCTCAGTTAAGCATTTCAGAATTTAGGATTTCGCCCTACCTAAGTTCTGGAGAGCAACCAGAGAGACAGATGACAGACTGAGAGCAGCCACACGAGATCTAAATATAACCTATGTTAATGTTCAGCCTATTTTGCATAAATACCTTTATTTGTCTTCTGCTGCTTGCAGCAATTGACTTGATTTTGCAGGTGAAACAGCAGTGGCTTTTTTTTTTAATACTATTATTTTTAAATACAGAAATTCCCTAGCTCTAATCATACTCTCTGGACAACCAGACGGGAATTCACAAATTACTAACATATGTTTCATTTTTCATAAACTTTTAAAAGTCTATCATCTATGAGACACTAGAAAAGAGCAAGGATGTTTAGATCCAGAGTTAATTTATTCCTGATTCAGAGTGGAGAAAGGCTACAAAATCTCTAAGTCTCTGAACTGAAGAAAGATGTATTTGGTTCATGGAAGGGAATGTTGAGAATTAATTTTATTAGAGAGAAAGAATTAGAGAGGAAGACTGTTGCTGATAGRGACAGAGCAGGTGAGGTTCTTCAGACCTCACATAAAACCCTGAAGCATAAAAGTGAAGCAGAAAGGCAGGACAAAATGGAGTAAGGATAGGTAAAACAGACACTACTATAGGTAGCATCATGAATGCTAAAGAAAAGATAAAGAAAGCAAATGAAACTGTGATTTAAACTTGTCTTTAGATTCTCAAACTCCACCTCTTGCCTGCTGAGGGTGGCCAGTTCCCTTCAGCTTAGAAAAGATGATTTTCACCACCCACCGCCCCTCTTCTCCCAATTTGCGAGGCTTTTTTTTTTTTTTTTTTTTTTTTTTTTTTTCCCTGCTTAATGGTACAGGGACTTTTCTTCACCCCAGGACTCAAGGACGAAGTACCACTGAAGTTTGTCCTTCAGGTCAGAAATTCATTATGAACTTTCCCAACATCCGATGAATTTTGCCATCCAGCCTCTAGTCAGCTATTAATTACAACCCCTTCCCTCTCACAACAGCTCCTTGTCCTGACATCCATTTCACAGATGGAGCTTAAGCACAGGGAGATTAAATGTCTTATCTCAAGCCAAGAGTTGAGKGTATGTGTGACACATCTCTGCCCGGCCCATAGGTCCTAAGATTTGTCATCCCTTGCTTTACACTGGTGTCCATTAGCAATCCACTAACCAATAAGCCAGGATAGATAAATCAAAAAGCCAGTGCAATTCTGTCACATCCCTCTCTACACCTTGGCAGAGGCTCAGCACAGTATCTGTGTCGAGAGCAAGCGAAAGAACTACAGGAGCGTCTTGCTGAACTCGAACCAAGCAYAGTGCTCTTTGGTTACTCACAGGGGCTTTCTGGGAGGTCCCACTATCTAAAGATACAAGGAACCAAGAACCAAGTCAGGTTCCTGCAGCCAATAACGACGTCTTGACCTACCTTTGCAGAGGATCTGTATTGCTCTCCCAGTTCTGTGTGGCTGACTCTGGTTAAGCGTTAGAAAAAGTAGGCAATATAGGACTGGTGAAGAACAAGTCTGTACAGGTTTGTTTTGTTTTGTTTTGTTTTTTGTTTTGTTTTGTTTTCCTGAGAAAATAAATTGCATAAAAGCAAAGACTTTCATATTGCAAGAAGACCGTTTAAATCAGATCAGATTCATTTTTACAACACTGAAAATTGAATTTTAAGGATTCACAACACCTGAGGGAGAGACCAAGGGGATAGAAGAGCAGTTCCAGGCGTGGGGAGGTCCAGATGAGGAAGTGGAGGCTTAGGTTAACATGCTGCAGAGGAAGAGAGCTCCAGACTGAGCTGAAATCAGAGTCTCAAAATGAGCTCTCATAGCAGAGCAGATCTGGCTGAAATCCAGGACTTCCAGTGCTTTGTTACCCTGGAGAGGCAGGGACCCATTTGCTTCCTATTTAAGCTGGGAGGAGAAATTCTCCACTTAAGGGGAGCAGTATGCACGTGGCAAAAGATAAGCATGCTTTCATTAACTTTCCTAGCATTAACRAGATTCCTCAATGAAGAAACTGATAATAAAAGAGGTTGGTTGAAAGTTTTTTGTTGTTCTTGTTTTATTTAGCCTATGGGATGCAACACATCACACAAGAGTCTTCTTAATCAACATATACCCAAAACTGCCAATGTTAAAACAAAACCATTTGTGAGAAAGGCATGAAGAAAGTTGAGTCATCCATAAAATTTCCCAAATGAGTCATTTTTAACTCCTTCAAACTCTCAAATGGTCTCACTTGCAACTTTCCAGACAGTTAAATCTTCACCTTAAGATTAAGTGATCTGACTTTCATTAAGTATGGCCTGAATTTTGAAAAAAAAAAATAATAGTAATTTGTAATACCTCATTTTTTTTCCCAGTTGCAGTTATTTCCACATGGGGAAAATCTGATTAAGTAGTCTTGACTGTCTGCCTAGAAATTAAAGCAGCAAAAATCAGTAGCCCATTTTCAAAATTTAGGTCCAAGGTTGCCTATGCTTCTAAAAAAAGAACCGAATATATATATATATATATATATATATATATATATTTTACTGAAAACTGAATTGAATCTTTACTTGGAGGCTATAACAACATTCCTGGTTCGTAGAAGTTATCTTGTCATTTCCTCATCTGTGTCTGTCAGATTGTTGCTCGTTAAATTCATTCTCTACACCATTTGAGAAGGGACTGTCTTTTGTTCCCTGTTGTACACTTCCTGGAGTGGAACTGTGACTTGTGAATAGAGCCCATAGATGCAAAAAGTAATCAACACTCCTAATGCTATAATGATAAGGTTGATAATACTTTTCTAAAAGGAGCAACGTATATATCAGGTTAAGCAAAAAATGAAAGACTAAATCCTGGCCAACTTGGATTATAAATAGACTATGATGACCTGTTTGCTCAAGATAATTAGTAACTTCATGATATGTGTTACAGGATCTAGCATTTTCTATAGAACAGGAAAAAAATGGCTATCTTGATATCAACAAGAAATGTGCTATGCTTTCAGAGATCTCCARTATTTAAAGAAAATTAAAGTGTAATCCATGCTGAGTCCCTGAACATTAATGGATGTTTTATAATTTGCTGGTGTCATAATATAATATATTATTTGTTCAAAACTTAGGAGAAAGCAATCAATGTATGGACACTACAAAATCCTGGAGTCAGGGCTCCCCAAGGGGTTTTTGCCATTTTCTGTAATGGGCTGTGTTTTTTTTAGTGYTGCAGTGACATTGTTTAACTTAACATGACACTTCCTTCACTMATCTGCTGTGAGGATGCTTGCCAGTCAAGAGGAGAAACATTAAACGGAATAAAACTGGAAGAGTTAAGATGAAAAGCATTTCCCAAAGGCACAGGGAGAGGTTTCCAAGAACACAGCAAACTAAGATTTAGGGAGATAGTCAGCCTGTAGCCAGATTAACATGAGGAAAACAAAACAAAAGACAAAACAAGTTCAAATCTAACTTGCATAAAGCTCCATTTGTACTTCTCGGACRGGACAAAACAAGCAAGAGGTCTGAGAGTAGCTCCACTTCTTTGGTGAAGAAGTGGAATCATACAGCTTCAGTCAGTGGAAACATACAGCTCAGAAACCWAAGAGCTTAACCTCCCCTTCAGTCTCGACCTCTGGTGAAGGGATTACAGAAAAGAGGAAGACAGCAGAGGAAGAGAGGAGAAGGGCAGCCCAGAACACATACACGGTTAGAGTGGGAAACTTATTCCTCTGCAATCAGTTAATTCGTCTTTACTTCTACTATCCATAAGAAATGCACTAGAGAAAGGGATTGGAACAATTTATCAATACCAGAAGTTAAAGAACTCTCAACTGGCAGATACTCAAGCAGCGAGATGATTTGGTCTGTGCAATTAATTTTTAAATGATGGTTATGAAGGCTGTGGGACTTAGCATCAGTAATTTGCATTTCAATAAACACCAGTTCAGAAATTCTTAAGTGTTGCTGGAGAGCAATTGATGGCTTAACAAACTTTATTAGTTTTCAGTCAAATGTTCAGTGTGGTTCCACTCTCAAATAGGATATGGATCAGCGCTTACTTGGAAATGGTCAAAACTAAAAATATTGGGTTCATATGACTACAGAAGCTTGCATATGTGTCCAGTGCCTATTTGATGGACTGATTCTGATTCTGATGTCCCTGGTTCTGTTAAACTGGCCTGTAATCATTATTATCTTACTACTCTCCACATACAGATACTTCTTAAGCATTGCCATGCATTTTCCTATTGGCTATCTTCTGATATGTGTCTATTATAGATTATTGATGTGTGACCTTGTTAGCTGTGCACCAAGCACATATGCCGACTTCCATCAGCATTAGGCACCTGCTTTAGCCATTAAGCCAAATTTCCATAAATRCTACATTTGGACATTTTCCAGACTGCATGTTTTCATTATAAGATATCCTTTATGGCTAAATCAAACTACAAATATACGGCTCAACCCATAGGTATCATCTATAGATATAAATGTCTTTTTGATAGGTTGTGGGCATCTTGTTCATTACTCTGTTGTGCAGCTTCCTGTTCCTTAAGATCCATATAGMTTCAGCTGCGCTGCTGATTTAGGCAGGCTTCCTATTTCTCTGCAAAATATTTCTCCAGCAGCCCTGTGGACCGCTTCTTTCAGCTGCATGTACGTACCGTTACCCTATCCACCAGCACGGCCAGTCTTGGCCTTTGAAGGTAAAGACTAATCCCATAGTTAAAGCTAAGAACCTTGGTTCCATTTCTTTAGGATCCACTTCTCCACTGCTGTTATGATCTTGCATTTTTTTCAGCTCACGTTTATGTGCCAGAAGCAATTAAGCAAGTATTCGTTTCATACATGGTACCCATAAAATCTCTAGCATCACTGAACTGCATTATTATTTCCCCAAGGAAATAATTCTTGAAAAATATACAAATGAAAACTACAATCTATATATTTACATTATTTATAAGTTCTCAAGGATTATTTCCCTGTACTAAAAAGAATAGAAATATTGTTACATGGGAAATCTAGGAAAGTTTTTCTTTCTTTTATCCAATTTCTGCAAAAAAGAAACAATACTCTTTAGTAATGCACAACTATAAGCTACATGTTTGTGGAGTGGGGAAACATGATGGGTCTTTCATTTTTTACGTTTTTTCTACTTGCAGAATAAGATTTAATTTTAATCATATTTGACAAATATAAAACTACATTTTCAAAAGATTTCAACTCTTAACATGATAAACTTTTTAAAAGAGCTGACCCTCATTGTATGAGCTGACTTTTTAATATGATATTAAATATTTTGGGGAAAAGAGGAGAGATGAGAGGAAATGAACATGAAAATAGAGAATCATAYGTGGAAATACAGCTCCTGCATAAACTGGTATATCTATTTATACGGGTATATATGCACACTATGTTGAAATGTCTTTTGTCTTACGTCTTTTAATTCAGATATATATATGTATATGAAGCATATGTACATGCATACACTAAGAGATCAGTTGTATTCTTTATTGGAATGGAGATTTCATTGCAATATAATCAAAGTGTGACTTATAATAATGATGTTCCTTTTCATTCAGAAAAAAAATATAAATATTTTATCTTTGTTYTGTACTGCAGAGGTTCATGAGAACCAAAATATGACGGTCTGCTGTTATAAGATGCCTTAAAGGCAGAATATTATCAAATGTCCTAATAGGTAAATTCAAAATTACAGTTCTATTTTTTCCCTTTAATGAATGCAGTTTCACTGATAGGTATTCAGCTTCATATTATATTTAGCTATATTATATATATTTATATTATAAAACAGAACCAGAACACCAGATAAACTGATGACTATTTTGCCTTACACTATGAGTGATGACCGTGTCTCTGAGAGAGAAGCTTCCTTGATGGAGGACAGACAGGTACTGCCAACATCTTTTGAAGGCAACACTGAGGCAGTGTCTTCTAGACAAAACTCACAGCATCATAAACGATCATGATCCACTGCTGCTGCAGGAGGATGAGAAAATGCCGAGAAACTGTACTGCAAAATTTTTCATTTGACCCAAAGAAAGAGAGAGGGGCAGCGATGAGAAGGCAGAGAGCAGGACCGGGCAACRCAGCTGAAGTCTGGCCTTGGTTGTGGCCTTGTCTGTCATCTTGGGCCATCTGCCCGGCACATCACAGCCAGCCACCTGGGAGGGCTGATGCAGTGTGAGCGAGGTGTGGGAGACTTTGCTGTCTCAGCCTCAGAAATGTCTGTCTGCTTTCTGGGTAGGATCGCAGCACGAGCATTAACGTGGGCAATAGCAACAGCTAATCTAGCTTAACTTGCAAGGAGGCTCTCCCATAAGATGGTAACAAACCTGGATTTTGATTTGCCTATGTAAACAGGTAAAATGGGTCAAATAACAGAGGCACAGCTGGAGTGCTTGTACAATCCATTGCTACAGCTGAGCAGGGCCACAATGAATAGCTGCTGGATATCAGAGGAGATATGGAAGAGCTTGAAGCTCCAAGATAACTTCTCAGACTGAAGACCGAGAGGAACGAGTTCAGCACAGCTATATAGAGTGGAACCTGATGGCAGGCATGCAACATGAGTAACTCCAAAAGATGTACTGCCCAATAACTTCTGTCCTCAACATTACTTGGTATTTCAAATACGGTTTGTTGTGTTATACTATTTACAAACTTTCCTGTATATTAAATGCTTCCTTTTAATTAGGAAGCTCACTTTAAAAAAAAAAACAAGTAGGAGCTATCAGCAGTTACTTATCCAGGACTCCACACTATGCTTAGGCTCAACTCTGGAACCCAATCTGGAAAAGCAAAGCCCTGTCCTGCACTTGAATATAGTGTTAACACAGGGGAGGGAGGAACAGAAGAGTAAGCATACTATCTTAGTGTTGCCTGGACCTATTACAGTTCCTGTTTCCATGAAGAAATGATAAATGCTTGCAAATAATTTACTATAAATAAGAGACACTGTAGCTCTTTTCAAACCATGCAACTCAGATAATGCTCCGATTCTCCCGTCACACCATTTTTAACAAGATAGAGAAGCAATCTTATTTAAACGGAGTGTTAAATTTTCAGACTCCGCCTTCCGCATGAGAACTGTCTGGCTTAAAAAGTCCATCCTTTTTTTCTGGGGATGCTTCCATCCTGAACGAATGAGGCAGAAGGAAATAACTGGCTTGATCATGTCAGGCAGTGAGTAATGCTGATGTCAGACACTGGCCCTGAAAGATGCTGAAATTGTAAGTCTCGGTGGTTTTCTGGTTTGAAATGCTGAGTAGAGGGATAGTGGATTATGTAGCTGAAGAACTGCTGAAAACGAGTTGTCTTCGTTGTGTCAAAATCTCCTCTATGATGAGCCTAGAAACCTCATCATGAGTCTCAAGAAAGCCATTTCTTATGCTAATTATTTCCCTCAACTATGCATCCAATTTAATGTGTCGTTTGAGATTCAGATACTCTGTACATGCACAAGATTTGAATAACTGATTRAATATACACAGAGGGTCACAGAGGCTTTCTCCTTTTAAAAAAAAATCTTTTTCTGTTTCTTTTACCAACTAATTATGAAAGAAAATGTTTCATATCACAGCTAGAAAAATTCAAAATACCTGACAGTCTGGGTCAGAACTGCACYAGACAGCTAAGGCTCATCTCTGACAGCCTGTATGGGTTTTCTCTTCACGCAGTGCATGCTTTGATTCAGAATGGATTGCAGTATTCAGTCCATTGCTAATTGAATTTAAAAAGCTGAAAACATTGAAAGTTCATGTTAACTTTTAACMATAAACCTGACCAACCTTTTCTACTTCAGCGTTCTTTCATCTTAGGTTCCTGAAAGAGGCCAAACTCTACAGAAACATGCTAAAACTGTCCTAAAAGTTCTGCCTAAACAAGCAAAAAAAAAAAAAAAAAAAAAAAAAAAAAAATCAGAAAACTTGAATTTATTTATCATGTGGAAAATTTGGAATAAATTTTGTTAGTCAAATTATCATCTTTTTTTTTTCAACACAGTTACTGTGCTTAATACTGATCTTCTCCATACATTCATTTTCCCATATTGTAAAAAGTATGATAATTATCTCTTCTCTTGAGTTAAAAACTAAAAAGATGCCTTCACTACAGACTTCAATATACTATAAAGATCTCTGAGCTAGCATCTACCAAAAGTAAGACCAGAAGTCTCACCAGGAACCAGGTCTGCACAGTAATCTCCCATTTGTTGGTAAAGCAAGTTCATGAAGAGCAGTATGCTGTCCTTTCACATCTGTATAGCTCATAAAACCTGAAAACTTTTCCTACTTTTCATCGCATTCAGTTCACTTGTTATTTTTGTGTTTGTTGTGCTTTTTACTATCCAAAACAATGGGGAGATAGAGGKGTAATCTCCCCAGTGCAACTCTAATTTAGACTTTTGATTCAGGATAGTACATTAATGCAAAATACTATTTTAATAGCAACTGTTTACTGATATTTAATTTRGTATTGGCTGGGCTAAAGGGACTTAAACTTCTACAAACAGAAGTTGGTTTAATCCCTGATTTATACCCGTGCAGTGACATTTTATAGGGACCTGCTGTACCAGTGAACCCAGTAGAGGCAGTGTGCACTGGAGAACCATCCCACTCCTGCAACCATTTAGTTAAGTTTTACACAATGAATAATAAGAGTAAAAAAAAAGTGGAGACAACAAGCTGACAGAGGAAGCTGATTTTGAGGCACCGCTTAAACCCTTTCCCTAAGGAAACCCCTGGAGCCCGAGGAAGYGTTTAGTTTGTGGCAGAGCAGAGCAGCGGCAGCGGCAGCTGGGTTTYGAGGTAATTATTGCTGTTAAACTGAAGTGGGCCTTTAACATTTCATTCAGATCGATTCATTCAAAAGTGTTTAAGGCTTAGCCAGGTTTACTACTGGTGTGGTCACGGGACACTTTACAGTTTGTCATAATGTTTGATCAGTTGCAGTGGGACAAGAAGAGAGGTGAAAYGCAAAGGAGGTGGGAAAAATCTGTTGCTGTCGTCGATATTTCCATCTGTGAAGCCATTTTCGTGGTTGACGATGGAGGAGGTTGGGAGAAGAGAGGAGTTTAAGGCAGAATTAACTGTTGAACTTCTAYCCTTTGGTAGTGAGGTTAAAGTTTAAAAAAGATTTTAAATCTTTCTTCCTGATTTTTGATCTTCTTACTCTTTACTTCCTTTTCTTTTTCTTTTTTTCCCCAGCCCTGACTCCAAAGAAAGCAATAAGCCTGTCAAAGAAGGAATTAATTAAGCAAATCAATCAGTCAGTTTTATTAAGAAATTACAAAGCCCATGTGCAGCATTAATTATTCAGATAATGGGACATCTCTAAGCCTTTCTTTTCAATTATTGATAAGCYGCTATCTATCATCCTGACTGTTTTAGTACTGATTTAGTTGTGAATGAAGCCAGGTCATTCAGCCATAGCATATGCCAGTTATGAGAGCTGCTGGATGAGTAGGGGCAGGAGAGAGAGAAWGATGAGAGGTATCGTTTATTTCCATCCACAGTGATTGCAAACATTAAATATTTCAGGGCACGTGCCTTCTTCTGAGCTGCAGATGAAAGGGAAGCTGTCCTTCCTCGCTGATATCATCTGGGTGATCATCTCTGTTCAATGAGGCAACACGTGCCCATTTTTCCCCTTGCAATACCCATGCAACTTTTCTGTTGACTTTCTGCGAGGTTCCCCACTAGTTCATAAGGCCTGGAAAAAATGAGATGACTTTCCATTGCCACAAGAAAGTTATCATTTTGCATCTGCTGATCAAGGTAACTGTTCTCATTTTTCTATTTCCCAGGAATTTCATGACAACTGCTTTAATAGAGAGCCCTTCTGCAGCCTAGACTTACTTTACTTGCTCATCTCATTAGATAAAATATACAGAGAATTGTTCTCTTACCTGCTTTTGTAAGTGTGGAGCAAAAAGCATTGACCTCRTAATGTTGAAGCTCAAGGAATCTAGTATCTTCTGCATCCCCTAGGAAAGACAAGTATATACATATAGTAACAGATGGGGAAAAGGGTCTCATAGTAAAGAAGACTTTGAATCTCAATAAAATTATCTCATAATTAAGAAAATACACCTTCCACTTGAATGTGGCTGCAAAAGACTTAAAGAAATTGTTGGAAAATAGGGAGTGACACTACAACAATTTAAAGACAACAAGCTTCATTTATAACAGACCTTCAGATCACATAGCCTTTTCAAAGCACCTCCATCTTTGTTATACATGCTTAAAAACTTGTGAGTTTAGACTAGGCAAAAAWGTAAGGTCTAAAAAGTACAAAGTCTGGTGTTTGGGAAGATTATATTGCCTAAGCCTGTGGTAGATTTTCAGGCATGTGCAATCCTATGTGGTCCAGTCTTTGGCATATGGACTATAAKTGAGTGAGCCAAGAGCCTGGAAACGTATTTACTGAGCTCAGCCCAAATGTACGAGGAGTGATTTGCCGCCCTCACCAGCCACCCTGCTTTCTGCACGGCGTTTGCAGGTGCACTGCAGTGAGCCACCCCAGGTGCTSTGCCTGCACCCGGCACGGGGTGCCGGGCACCGTGCAGCAGCCGAATTCCTGTGCCCCGTCCTCGCTATCTCCAAACTATACACCGGACGGGTATAGCACCATCTGTTCCCATCTTCCCTGCAACGTCGAGACAAGAGCCGTACTTCAGGGCATCTCGTCTCCGGCTGAGGTCAGGAAGACRTTTGCTGAACTGAATAACTGGCTTTGTTAAATTGGCTGTGTGCCTCGTTGTAAACACCTGGTTTTGGTCAGTGTGTGATACCTATCAGGAATAGAAGTGCTAACGGACCCCTTGCAGGGCAAAGATTGCTCATTAGATGCTAGTGTTTTCCTCCAGTCCTTCTACCTTTGCAACTACTAGAACAACACGAAAATTTTTACCACTGTGGCGTATTTTGGTCCTTTCCATTTACTCTATCAGCCTGGGTTAGAAATACAATGAGTATTTGCTGTTCTCTTGGTATATGGGTTATTTTGCTTCAGTTCTCAGCTAGAAGTCAAGAATGAGAGATATTAAGAAAATTAATGGTAAAGTTAAGACTGAGAACTTTTTTTCACTTCAAAAAGTTCAGAATTGGCACAAAACTTGACCTTGAATATGAAGGTGCCATCCAAACCTCCTTCTCATTTTCGTGTAGAAACCGAAAAGTGTAGTTAGTAGCCTAAAGAAATGTTGCTTAGACAGTTATAGATTCAATTTTACTAATAAGAAGCAATTAGGGTTTGGAAAAGAACTGGATGAAATCTGTGAATTAAAAGCCAGGGGGTTAGGGAACTAAGCTTCACAGTTCCTGGCCATTTTTATTTGTTACTATATGCAAGAAATGTGCCACTTCTTGTAACTGTGTGGGCTTTCTGTCTTCCAATGGTATCTATTACTCGTCCACTGACAGCTGCTTTCTGGCTGTAGCCTAAGGCTCAGCAYATACTGCTATCACTTTGCTTCAACAATGCTGTCCTGCTTTGACTTCTTCTGCCAAATTGTGTGTCATATATGCTAAAATATCTCTGCAGTTAAGGAAGAAGAAGAGGRAAAAAAAATAACCCTAAAGAGTAACTGTTCAGTATGGTAATACAGAAATAACAATAACTTTAACATATATAGATGGACATATGTGTATATATAACCGCTGCATAATATTATAGCCAATTCACTCCAGCGAGCAGCTCACCCCAGAAGTAACCCTAGCGTAGCAGGAGAATAACAAAGTAATGACCTCCGAGGTAACACAGATGCTCCTGTTCACTCAGTCCCCAGCATTTCACAAGGATGTGTATTACCACCAGGTTGGCAACTTCGAAAGATCACCTTTGAGTGACCACGTGTTTGTTTTAAAGGAACACAGCGGTGCATGCCATCTTTGACCTTTTTCAGGTAAGGTATCTGACATACTATGTGGGGCCAGAAGCATGTCCTCAGCGTGGGTCAGAAGACTGATGCCTGAACTGGGATTCTTCTCTTTTGTTTTTCTTCTGCTGAYACAAAAATGAATAAGGTCTCAGTTCTGAGATTTGAGAAGTGGAGGGCAGGACATACCTTGTGCCCAAGAATAAAAAGCGGATCCAGGCAGAATCCAGACATTCTTAGGAAAAAAAAAAAACAAGCAGTTGTATGTGCCCGGGCTAGGCTGTGTGCTCTGCTGCAACTCTGCCCTGCCTTCGGAAAGGACACACTGGGAAATGGGATAAATCCTGTGGAGTGCAGAGGCAACACCAATAGTCAGTACTAAAAGATGATGGTGACGAGTGATCCCTTTCCCCAGCAATTGCAGTGTGGTGTGAGCAGTAGTGTAATGCTTGCATGCAACAAAAACAGAGGAGGGACAAACAGATTCTCTAGTGATATTACCTATATGACATTTCAGAAGATATTTCGTGGACAAATCATAAGGGTTAATGTCTCTAGTTCTTGCAATATGAGTACTATTAACTGAAATCAAGTGCTCCAGGCTTTCTCTAATATGAAAGAYTAAAATTCCCATGTTAAACTAGCTGTCTAGCAATGTGCTAGGGTTTAACTCAGCAGTCAATCAGATAAGAAAATCTTCATCACTTTTCTTCACTGTTCATGGTTTACCTGAATGACCATCTAAATTAATGAAATTCCTACAGAGAGCAAGGACTTCTGTCCTTATTTATATATAGGTTGAATTTGGCTTGATCTAGATGCAGGGCTTTGTTAATGAATGTAATTCTTCACATTCCCTAATAAGGTAAAAGATTTCGAGAATCAGAGGCAGCGAAGAAAAAATATTTTCTAAAATGTGTTTTTTGATGGTCTGATATTCAACATATATATATATATATATATATGTATGTATGTGTATATATATAATGATTAAAAATTAAGTGAATTAGTTGAATATTTATTGCTATATCCCCCAGGTGGATCTGCCCTGATTACTGAGTTGCAAGACTGAAGCTCTAAGGAAGATTGCTGCTTCCTTGAGCTTACTCAGGAATCAGAGGTATCTGAGCAATAATTTCAGTCAGGCAATATCTCAGTCAGTGATTTGTGTTTATTTAGATGCAATATATGGTTTTGTCTCCATTTCTTTAGGAGACTCCTGTAATTTCAGTGGTCACGTAGCATGTTCATGTCTGCGACCATTATATCAAGTTTACTCCAATATTGATAGAAGGGAAAGACATGATTTGACCAACCTCTGTAGTCCTCATCATTATTTAATGACTCCTCATTATTATTTAACAAGTTCATTATTATTTCTTTTAYGGGCAGACTAGGACATGCTAGTTATAGAAGGACCTTATTGCGCTAGGTCCTTYACAAGCATAAAAAGAAAAGAATAGTCCCTGCTCCCAAAATACAAGGCAAGAAAAAAGGTAAACCTAAATAGACCTTTAGGGATTGAAGAGAGAATGAAAAGCTGCTGATTACTGCTGTTGTTAATGTATTAACAGACCCTCCATCCAGGTGGTGTGGGAAGTAAGCTTTAAGGAAGAGTTTGAAGGAGACCACAGAGATGATACCTTCTTTATAGGAAAATCCAGTAAAATTCCAAATATAGTGGAAAGTAAAGAGTGACTGAAAATTTCACAAGCTGATGCTGCACATTAAGCATCATATACTAACGGGAGGTCARAACCAACCTTGTGACAGTAAATGAGAAATTACATATGGAAGAGATTCTCAGCTATGGCTGTCTTTAAAAACCAAAGACAATTACTTTGTWCTTGATGTGGGAAACAACAGGGAGATAACAAAGAGGTGAAGGAAGAAGGGAGACAAGCCCAAGCTGTCCGTCAGGGAAGATGTTGTAGCCCTCATTCTAAATGGAGGTGTGAGATGCAAGGTTGCATTTTCCCACTCAGATAAAAAGGATGATATAATAATTGAGAAGCGAGATGGTGAGAACCAAGATGAGAAATTAGCTGCATGGGTGAATGCGAAAATCCAGGTCTTAGAGATGTTCTGAAGAAAAAGTCAGTCAGACTTGAACACCATCTGGATGCTGTCAGGGGAGACCTCTGAATCACMGACACCACAAAGGTTTGCTGTCCTTGATGTGAACGATGGCTCCCTCAAGCTGGCTTTGCAGAGCAGGGGGTGGGAGGAAGGCTCACGGCAAGGCAGCACACACACTCACCTTCAGGAGGACAGAGCAGGGTCAGAGCTCCTCAGGAAAACGTCTGAGATCCAGGCTGGGGAGAGAAGTAGGGTMGGGAAAGAAAGAAAGAAAAAAGAAAGCGGGAGCTGAATTTGTGTTTTGGAATTTGGATTAGATTCTCTAGAAACAGTTTTGACTACTGAATTTATCCAGACTGAGGTTGAAACAGCAATCAAAGTCAACTTTTTTTCCTTAAAAGGGAATAGCATATTAGTAAATCAGAAGTCTTATGTTCTTCAGTTTTCCTTTGAATTGTGTCTTCTATCCATTTTTAGAATCTTTTCGAATCTGACTTTTTTTTTTTTTACAATTCTGCTAGTTCTTGTTTTATCTATTTATGCAGTACCCTCTTTTGATTGTCTTGTCTAGATGATTCGCTAACAACTGGACTAATGGCCCTCTTGCTCCTTAGCAGCTGAGAGGGTTAGCGAATGAAGGGGTCAGGCCATCAGCTGCTGCAAATTGGTGCCGCACCATTGGTTTAATTGAAACGGTGCCAGTTTACACTAGCCGAGTATCTAAGCCTGGGGCTCAGTTCATCCTCAGCACAAGGAACGCAGAGCTCCAATCTGTTCACCCACCTAAAGTTTGCTACCTAAAATATACTAAAACTAAAGTTTCTTACTTGCTTTTTTTTYCCCCCCTAAATAAGCAGYATGAAGTTAAGGGGGAAAAAAAGGCATTGGTGTCCAAAGATTTGCTTTCTCTCAAAGCCACCAGCATCTTTAACCTTTATGGAAGTACATTTGTTTTTGATTTTTAGAAAAACAAAAGAAATAAGTCATCTAGCTCCATTAACTTAATATAATAATATTTCTTCTGCACTTCGTTTTCCTGGTGGCAACAATGCTGTTTTCCTTTTTTTTTTTTTTTTTTTTTTTAACTAGAAAAATTACTTCTCAAAGTCCAATGCAGGTCCATCATTTTGAAAGTTTCCAGGATTTGCCTGCAGATTGCAAGATGGTAGTGACTTGGATTTTAACATCTGCATTGAGAAGGGAAAAAGGATACTACAAATTAGGGAGAAGGAGGAGGGAGAACAACAACAGAAAAAAATGAGGGTCTGTTTCCTTTTTCTGTTTTTTTGGCAAGAAACCTGCTATAGAAACAAATGTAGATGAGGGGGGCACTGAGCCATATAGAAGTGAGTAATTATCTACTGTTACAGGCCTTATTATCTCTCCAAATGTTTGCTAAAAATTCTATTGGGCAACCATCTGGACCCTGAGCTTTAACAGTGGATACAGAGCGGATTGTTGCTTTAACTTTTATATAGGAAATTTTCTTTCTTTAATTCTTTCCTGTCATCCTGTGTTAAATAATTTAGTTGTATGTCTCYTAGATAGGTCTCTGAGTCCTCTGAGTGAGTATATTCTAGGTGGTATTCTGATATAAAATATTCTTTTAAAGTTTTTTTGTTTGGTTTGATTTTCTTTTAGCACTAAAGGATTTGAGGACACTTTGCCATCTGTTGTAAGGGTTTGCTAATGCACCTATTTTCTCCACTCTCCTTCTCTTCCTCTCTCTCCTTTTAAATTACYAGGCTTAATAATTTGCCTAATTGGTAGCCTCCCCACACATCTCAAATTATGTACAATATGTATTGCCTCAAAATTGTATCCTTGTATGAAAACTAGCACTTCTCCGCTAAGAAATTCCACTGCTGCTGTATTACTGTAGTTTTGAACAGCAAATATAATTTCCTTCGTTCAGGCTGTGATAAATAATTCAATAACATGTCATCAATAACTATAGACCAGTTGCTTAGCTTGAAATGTGTCTGTAGTTTGCAGTGAAGGTCATTGCTATCAATTATGCACCTATCTTCCATGGAATGTTTCAATTTAGTCTTACAATAACGACAACAAATGATCTTTGCTCTTATGCAGGTTCTTTCATTGGGATAAGTTTGCAACCGCTATTCTTTCACCTAATTCCAGATAGGCAGAATAAGACACTGAGTTTTCAGTGTCTTGCCCAAAGTCTCGGTAGTGCATCAGCAGCAGGACCAGAAATACAATCATCTGCCTAATGTTCTGCACTAGCCTGTGGATATTTTCAGTGAATCAACGCAATGACCAAGCAGTGGGGTTTCTCCCATGGCAGTGAATCCTCATAGCCCTTCGCCTGCCAATGGATGGCACTCAGCTCTCCCCAGTTTCAAGCTGCACACTGAACCAGTAGTGGAACTGWAACAAATCTAACTTCATCTTTTGAAGTACAGCCCTCCTGCAGTCTTTCCATTCCTCTGATGGAGCATAGATATGGGTAAAGCAAGCCCTTGATTTAGCTGACAGTTAGTATCCAAAGCTCTCCCTGATGGGCAGCTCATGGAGATGTGACTCCGTCACCACCGTGTCTCTGATGGTTCCCCACACTCTCATTTCAGGAAGGCAGTGGCCTCCTCGCACCTACCTGGAGCAGGACACCTCTGGCTCTGCTCATCACCTTGAGAGAGCTGAGGCAATCTAGTGTCCTTTGGTGGCTCTTACCTCATGCCTGAGGAATAAGGATCTGAGGAACTGAGGAAGAGGAAACCCAGATGAGGTGCATACAGATTCCTCTGTCTTCTGCTTGGTCACAGATCTGTTACAAAGTGATGGCAATGTTCCAGTCATAATATAATTTTCCTATTCTTCTTCCACTGTAGTTTTCTCTACCTTCTTGATTACCAGTCCCTTTTATGAGTCCATTTTCTCATGTTCCTTTTGCCCAGGCAGACTCTTCCGATGATACTATTTCTTGGAATTGGTTGTTATTATAATATTTTCCCCATTGTGGCTTTAGTATTTCATAAACTTGGATTATTCTAGCTTATCTGAGATCTTTTGGTTACAATATGCAAATAAAAATAACATTTCAGGAAAAGGTTAACATTTCAAAACTGGCTTTTGCTTTTTCTAATCTTGTTTAGGATCAGACCTTCGAAGTTATGGAGCATCTCTAACTTCATTTGAAGTAGCTGAATATTTGGAAGTTATGAAGCCAGAACCAAAATCTTGATCTGAAACTTCAAAAAAGGAAGGGACTAGTTTAAGAAAGGAGACGAAGATATTTGCAGTGGAGTCTTCCAGGGAATGCAGGGAAACCATCATTGTGCAAGCTTTGTGAAAAAAAAGGAAAAAAAAAGTATGGGGAAAAAGAAAAAGCATTCTATGACAAATAGTCCTGCATGGGAAAAGAAACCAAAGGAACGACTTAGTAACTTTTAATTTCTGTACTTCTAAGGCTTAATTAAGACCTTTTCATCTGGCCCACTATGGAAAATCAATGGTTCTTATCTCCCAGACAGTCAGTCTTGGAAAACGTTAGTGGAGCTTCCAACCAGCATTTTGCAAAAGGACYGATTTTCTGCAACGGGAATGATATTAATGGAAACATTTGGGAATGGACTTCAGATGGCTCTGCTAGCACTCACTGCTGGTCTTATAGAGCATAGGAACACATTATTACAAATAGTAGCAAGGAGAAAACAGGAAAAAAGTGTCAGGGKAGCAGGTAAAGAGACTCTATCTACAACACAGAGGAGAGAAGAAATTGCCATAGCAGATCAAAATTTTGATCTATCTAACTCTGTCGTGCAGTAGCTACTACCAAGAGATTCAGCCTAAGAAAACCAAATATTGCTTTTATAAGCTCTTTGAATCATAGCCCTTTCAWGCTGCCTGTTTATAACTCCCACAGATTTTTCCTTGCCTGTAAATACCCCCACTTCCCCCCCACACACTTAAGTCCTGCTGACCCCATCACACCATCTGGCAGTGAATTCCATGTTCCATAGATTAGTGCAAAACAATGAGTTTCAGAAAGGTGAAAATAACACACTAGTGTGCGCAGAGGAAGGCTTCATCAGATATCTTCGTGTGTATATGTCTACATATATATGCACATAACAGTGCAAATACCAAGAATGACAGAGCAAAAAGAGACTGAGCAGCCTGAGGACAGGTAACCTGTCATATGGTCACACATGCTGTGTTTGCCCAGAAGACTGAATGCTAAGCACTTCTGGCAGCAAACAGTTTGCCTTAAAATAAGCATTATCATTTAAACTTAACCTCTCCTCAATCTCGTCATTATGTGCTTGGGATTTTCTGATTGCATGCTTGCCTTTCTCAACGTGCTCTTGTTGCCTGGAAATAGAATGAATGTGCTTATTACAAGGAAAGCTTTGGAGCCTGGGCTTATTGCAAACCCAGAATCCATCCATTGATTTGTCCGTTTTTTTTTCCCCCCTTTCTCGCTCTCTTGTCTCCCTGCATTCGATGTCCTCTCAGAAATGCAGATATGGCCTGCCCAAGGCATAAGCATAAAGGACACACAGGCTGAATGAGGGAAGCTCAGCACATTTTTAAATGAAAAAGAACATCTGCAGTTTTGCTAGCTGGGATAAAAATGACAAGAGTTGTGTATTCTCATGCTTCRGGGCATAAACTGATCAGTACCTTGGGTCAGGTACACCCCAATCTGTCACAATTAAGAACATTCACAGAGTTTAAAACTTTCTGCGGGAGCAGCTGGCCTGGGCTGCTGCTGCTGACAGATGCAGGAGGTTGGGTGGTCCCTTGGCTGGTTAAGGTGCATCAGAGGCCTATGTTCYGCTATGATATAGTTTATACAGCTAGCTTGGTGCAGTCACCCCAAATTACACTTGATAGGAACATTTACTTCATTCTTACTCCTCTTTTTCTTTTCTTTTCTTTTTCTTTCTTT
>NW_028186901.1:2936490-2990545 GCF_003343005.1 Rhea americana
TTTTTTTTTGATGTAGCAGAATATTTTAACTGTGGAGACCCTCAGAGTCTTTCTCTTGGCTTTTTGGAGCAGCTTATCCAGCATCTTTCTGTTCAGTTTAGCCAAGCCCAGTGGTATTTTGCTCGCTTGCTTTTAGCCCTAAAAACCGTTCCAGAAGGATTATATTCCCATGTCCCTTCAACTTTAGATACGATAAATGGCAGACAGAAGGAGGGAAGAGGAGACCTGMGAGTTTGCTTTGCCTGCTCTTTCCAGGTACAAGGGAACAGCCTCTGCAGGTAGCTGTCCTCCTAAGCGATGCCGGCTGGAGCGCCTACACAACAGCCCGTTGAAATTTCGTATGGAGCTGAACGCTTTCCCTATCAGCAGATCCTCTTCAGTGGCATTAGTTATGCTAATAAAGTGGTGCGACTTTCCTGGCAGTGCTGGAGGCAGCTGCCAGGCTGTGACTGAAGACTCTATCTGGGGAAATAACTCAGCAAGTACAATTCAGATGGCCAGCAACCTGCTCGGGCTCCTGTTCCTCATCCAGGGCTGTGTCTGAGCTCTGTTGTTGAGTATAAAATAATCTGTGCCGACCTCAGGCACAGCCCCGCTGGCACCTCAGACATTACTTTGCAAAGCTCTTCAGGACACCCCAAGTATTTGCYTAATCTGTGTGCTGAAGGGCATTTCTGTGACACCCGTCGCCAGCGTGTGGGCGAAGGGCTGGCAAAGTTATTAGGGGCAGCAAGGGGAAAACAAAAGAGTCAGTTTGCACATCGCACCAGATGAGCCCACCAGCTGCTGGAGGCAGAGGCATGTGCCACGCCGGTAGAAAAAGGAGACAGGAGGAATGCAGGATGAATCTGAGTATGAGCTCGCACCCTTTCTCTGCACGGTGCGGGGTCCAGTCGAAGCCAGGCTGAGCACAAGGACAAGGATGAGGCACAAACTCCAAATTCAGCCCCATACTCCTGGAGGAGAACCCCTGGAAACAAGCTGTACTCTAAAAACCAAAGGGCACAGTGTCATGCTTGCATGAGAAATTCCTCTCTGAAGATGTGGGCTACACCACAAGCCTCAGCTGGATGCAATGTCCCTTCTCAGGAGTCTGATTTACCAAATTGTTGGGCCAAGAAACCATGTTCTTCTTTCTTTCTGGTCTTCTTTGTTTCACGGTTTTGCAGCTTGATTAGGCATAGGAGAACATGATTTTCAATGTAGCGCCTTCTTTGCTTCCAACAGTCATCTTTTAAAAAGAAAGTCACTATGATTCTTTTTCTAAGGCCTGCAAATATGGTGGTGGGCACTGAACACTCTCACGGATCTCTGTGGAGCAGTGTAAGAGACTTGGCTCTAATTCCCAGACATCCAAGGAGCTGAAGTGGGGCCTAAGCACGTTTGCCAGTCCAAGATATATTGGGGTATATACAAAAGCAGTAGTGTTTGTGCCAAAAAAAAACTTTCAAACACTTAGTGAATTTTAAGCATTGCTGGAGCAATCTTTCTTCAAAAAGATAAAATAATGCAAGATTTTCCTGCTCTTCCCCTTTCCCAGCTAAYGGCACCTGCTTGTAACCCTGTAGCCCTGAAACACCATATTGCCATAGCTAGTAGCAGGTCACAGGCTTTGCTCTGAGTTTGCAAGGCCTCAGGAATGAGACTTGCTCTGCCTGAATTTTTYCTTACCTGCCTACGGCTTTGTTTTACTTGGTTTAGCTGTAACTGCAATTTTACTAATGACTAGAAGGCTATGGCTAATTTGTTTTACTTTTGTTTATCTCTATATGGTACCAGCATGGTTTTACAGCTTTAATATAATAGTGCAGTGTAGAGAAATACAGGCCAGGGACCTTGAGAAGCAGGGGAAGGGTGAGCATGATAGCAGGAAAAGGGCTAGAAACTCGGAAATGTGTGTATAGCAATCTTAAGTGTATTATTAACTGTATTATTATTATTGTTAAAACTTTTTTCTGTGTAACAATCTTCTTTCTCTTTATGTACTAATTAGATCKGGAGTGATAATGAATAGACAGTTAGGATTTCAATTACACTAACAATAAACTCTTGGCTTTATATATAAGGTGTATTTCCTCTTTGCCCATAAGCATGATTTTGAATAAAATCTTCTTTCACATCCGACATTTACTATAGTTTATCACTGCCTGAGAGACCAGTTTCACAACCAGTTTAAGCTGATGGAAGAGACAATAAAAAAGATGGTCCCACTCCCCTTTGCCTAGTACTCCTGGCTGGATATTTCCTCATCATCAGTTGTGCCATTTTTCACTTTCATGTAGACCCGCAGCGCCCGATAGAGCTGAAAATGCCTCTTTGTTATGAGATTGGCTTTCAGCTGTGTTATGCTCAAAATCTTGTTTATTGGCAAAGAGGAAAAACACCTTATATACATATAAAGTCAAGAATTTATTGTCATTGTAACTGAGAGCTTAACAGTCTAATCCAAGAATCATTATTAGTCCAGATGTAATTGTAGGACGAGTTGTTTATAGCCGCAGGGTCTGCAGTGCCAGCTCGTGCTCTGACTCTTACCACCCCACTTGTGTCTCCTCTACGCCGCGTCCCCTGCCTCTGCTCCTCCTGGCCCTGCTGACCTCCCTGGCCTCTATTCCTCTACACTACACTACCGTGTTAGAGCTGTAAATATCCTGTACTGCACAGAACACCTGCGTGTTGCTACTATCTGCATAGAGGGGTGGTTGTACCGTACAACGAGCAAAGTAAAACAAATTAGCCATAGCCATCTGGTCATTAGTAAAATTGCAGTTACACCCAAACCAAGTAAGACGCAGCTTCAGGCAGGTCAAGAGAAACGTCAGACGGAGCAAGCCTGACAAGCCTCGTTCCTGAGACCTTACAAACTCAGTGCAACTCTTAAGGCCTGCTACTAGCAATGGCAATACGAGGTTACAGGACTGGAGAATTACAGCTGCCTTCGTTTCTCATGCACAGAGTCAGAATTGCAAGTATTAGCTCCCAAAGGGCTGAAGAGCTGTCATTGAAGCCTTGCAGAGGCAACTGCACTTCAACTAATCTTAAGTCAATTGTGAACTTTTAGCTCCAAAATTCCTTGGGAATATAATGAATCTGGGTGCCTGCRGAGGGCAAACCCCCAAGAATAACTCAGATAGCTCTTGGGTGCTCTACGGAGTCTCCCTCGGCCGCGCGTTCCTCAAAGGTGCCGCACGTCAAAGCGCGAGCCGGCAGCCTCCGGAGCAGCGCCGGGGGCCAGCCTTTGGAGAACCACCCGCAAGGCTGGGAGGAACCCAACCCTCCTCTCCGCCCGGCTGCGGGAACCGCGGCGCAGAGGCGCGGTGCACGCGGCTCCGGCGCAGCAACCTGCGCTCTGCAACCGGGAGCTGACGAAATCGGTGAAAAGTCAAAAAGAAACGGATGAATGCATAAATAAATAAATAAATATCGATCAAGGAAGTAAAGAGGCTTAGAGAAGATGCAACTTTAAAAACAATACATAATTTTTCTTTGATTAACAAGTACTAGCAATGCTTGACCTCCATAGCTGGACTGCAAAAGGAAAAACTACTCGTGTTCTTTATTGCTTCATATAACGAACAATAGCTGAACACTTTCTTTTATTCTTTTTCTTTATATTATTTTAAAGTTCCTATTGGCTCTTTTCCGGAGGTTGTTAGTGTGTTTCTGTTCRTATTAGCATTTCGGGCCTGATCTTCTCTGCTTCCCATGAGGATCCTACAGACGGCGAGGGAATGGTAGCAAACAAACTTTGAAATCTAAAGGGCTGGTGGAGAGAGGGGAGCACTCCTGAGAGGAAGGATATTTGTCCAGCATTATGAAAAGATACCCTAATTTTCAAAGTTGAGTGGCTCTCATGGTATAATTTATTTAACAGCTCACAGTCAAGTGTGTGCATGGAAACACACACAGAAACTTTCCTTTGCTCCATAGTTTAATCTTATTGTAATAAATACCTTTCAAATTTTACTGACCAAGAGCAGTTTGGGTAAGTATCTTCCTGATTGCAGCTGCTGGCAGAGTTATTCTTCCCTCAGTGCAACTGAAGCAGTTTTATCATTGATTTAAATGCATTGATTTTTTTTTTCTTTGTACAACAGGTGCTTAATTTCGGTTGGATTTTTCACGTTTTGAGTATGGACAAGAAAACGATAATAAAGTTTCCCCATTCCTGACAGCTTCTTTAGGGAGTATTTTCTCCCTGTCTACAATCACAAAAGTGGTTATTTTCCTTTGCTCAACCTTTCCTGAATAAAAAGCCAGCCTTGGCTACACAGAAAAAAACCTCTGCCATCTAAGTCACATTTCCTCCCAATCAGTCTATTGAAATGCACCTTGCACCCTCACCAAAGGGGAGCTCTGAAGCATGATGAATAGCTCTTGATTTTGCAGGGGAAAGTAATAATTGAGCCACGGTCGCTCTCAACTTGCTTGTTTTGCAGTGGGGATGTCACTGGCCAGCTTCCTACAAAGCAGGCGTGGGGCAGCCAAAAACATCTTTCATGAGTAGAATCATTGGAATATCCAAATTTTAGAGACAACACAGGAAAATAAACACCTACTTTGAGTCAAAATAAACATTTCCTGTTGGTTAATGGACTCATTCACTTTTATCGTCGTTGGGAATGAGTTTGGGGGCTTGTTGGGCTTTCCTTTCTAGATGCTTTTTTGTTTTGGGTTTTTTGTTTGTTTGTTTGTTTTACAAAGTAATAATGGAGCCATATTCCGTCATGAAAAGTCRTATCAGAATATAGTAAAGTTTCTGAACATTTTAAAATAATATATTTTGATTACTATGGCTAGAGGAGGAGGACTTATTTGTCTCTTCCAGGAGAGCTTGAAGCTGCTAGTTGATGTTAGCTAAATTCACAAATTAATCTGTTTGCCTGAAAGAGTCTTCCTGTTTTTTTTTTCAGTCTAGTTCTATTTGCAAATCCCTCTGGTTCAAGGTGTTGACCCTCRCTAAGTTCAAAGAAAATAAGGATATCCATGGTGTTCAAAGGAAATTTTCTGTAAGAAGTAGTTTTCTAAGCCATATTAATTAACTTCAGTGATCTGGGCTTTTTCTGAAGAAGAATTAAAAAAAAAATCGTATTTTGTTAAATGAGCATCACTGAGGAACGGAAGAAATGTCATCAGAAGGCAGAATTGCCAGAGCATGTTATTACTAAAAACATAATTTTTGAAAGAGATTCACATCTTTCTCTAAGCCACTTCGTGATACAAAATTTCTGCAAGTTTTTAGGAGTATTTTTTTTTTTTTTAAAAGGAGGCTCATTGTGATTTATGTGCAACTTTCTCAAATCATATCAAACGGAAAAGGAGGTTGCGGGGTTTCTCAGGATAATGAGTGACATTTTCTGTTAAGAAGGATGACATCAGTCCAACCTTAGGAAGAAGGAGCTGTTACTTTCCACTCGCCCCTTCTGTAAACTTCTCTTCTTGTTTATCCACAACACATCAGCGGGCACGGTCAGATCGAAATCCAGGCTCGAAGCGAGGGCGAAGACGGGATCGTTTGCCGGCGGGAGCACCCGGACACGCAGGTGGGGATGCTGCGGGCCGGGACGCGCGTTGCAGAAGCTCCCGGGAGAGTCGGAGGAGAGATCGCAGGCAGGTCGGGGAGAAGTGCCCCGGCACGGCTGACTTGGAAGAGGTTCCTCTATCATTAACCGTCCACTTTTCTGAGCAGTCACAAATTAAAATCGTGACTGGTTTGGGGGGCATAATTCTCCGTCAGTAAAACTCCGTCTTGCTGACCACAGCCATATGCAGCTATTGCTGAATTAAACGCTTTGAAAAGGGTAGAAGCCTGATTTACCTGTCAGAACGCATTAAAGCCCTTGGCAGAGCCAAAATTAGAAGTTAAAAAGGTCCATTTTACTCTACCTTCTGCAGTAGTGCTGTACCTTTAATTTTCATAATGTGTGCAGCTTTAAATTCAACATTTATTTTTAACACATATATTTTAATGAAACATGAAATATAAAACGAAACTCCAGTCTGCCTCCTATGAGCATGGAGAGAAATCCTAATTACCTGTTTCAAAAGTGTGAAGCTCTTTCTAATTTTCCAGCAGCCAGGTTCCTTAGACAGCACTCGGTATTATAACTATTTATGCCAATTGTGCTATTTCATGCATAAAATTACTGCATTATTGTTGGAATAGATGCTGGAGAGATATCTAAGCAGGGTGTAATCACTTCACTTTCTATCAAATTGTGCTTCTGAAAGGTATCATAAATTTTATTAGAAGGCAAGAGGCTAATGGAAGCCAATCAGTGTTAATGCTGATAAAATTGCTTGTATTTTACATTATAAAATGGGGAGATATTTTTATCGGAAGGTTCCCTTTTGTTTTATTAAGAACGTATCACGGAAACTAGGGTACATTGGAACGACGGAGGGTAGTCAGTAAACCTCTTCAGTTTCCCTTGCTGGCGTGGCTTACAAAAAACTTAGTGGCACAAGATGCTTTCTGATCTTTGATGGTGCGAGGTGAGTGCTAAACGGATCCTGCAAACGCTCAGGTGTTCTGGCTTGCACAGGTCTTTGCAATGATGAAGTGCTTTTATTTTTTTTTTTATTTTTTAGCTAAAAAATATTAATGCCCCCAATGTTATTGGATCTTTTTAATGTTCAAGATAATTGTTTCCTATTAGGCTGCCTATTGAATCTGTGGAGAGGGACAGTTTTTATTACTCCCCAGCTTATTTTTAACGCTCCGCAGTAAAAGAATGAGAGTGGATTTTCATATGAGAAGGATGAGGATCCGCAGATGGGGATGGAAAAAAGGAGCTTTACCCATCAAGAAGTAATTGAATGCGATTTAAAGAGATTGGCCTACTTTGATGGTAAATTAAAAGTTCTTTTTTCCCTGTTAATAAAATTTTGTACTTAACAAGAACACATTCATTCAGTCATTTGCAAAGCACCTGATAGAAATTAATTTCTTCTTTTTTCTGTCTCCATCAAGCAAGCTCAATTATGTCTATCTTATGTTTACCACTCATATGTGACCCCGCACTGCGGACGCCTTTCTGCGCTTTGAAAATCCCGGTTCAAATACCTGCTCTACCTGATGCAAACGCTCAGCTTCATCAGTAACACATGTCATCACCGGTTATACAGTAAATATTTACCCCACCGCTTTTCAGACTGCTATTAGTCGCATTATTATTAGCTTTATTTGCCTGGCGAAGCCGCCTCTGAGACGGGGCGCGTTGTGCAAACACGCGGCGAAGGACAGCCCCGGYGCTGCCGGATTAGCAGTCTACATAGACCAGACAAACAGCGGTGGGGAGAAACTCTCTGGGTATCAAGGGAGCAGACAGGTTTTGCTGCGTATGAGAAGGCAGATGACAGGTAGGAGAGCTCGGATCAGTTTGCAACCTTGCCGCAGATTTTCTGTGCAATACGCTGCCTAATTGCTCCGCGATTCCTCGGGTTTCCTCAGGAGCGCTGCCAATTTATTCCAGCTTTCTTTCGGGTCTCCAGTTCCTAGACCCTAGACCTGACTTTCAAAAAAWAAATAAATAAAAAGACTCATTGACAGGATTTGGCCTAYTGCAGAATTTATATTGCTGCTTCTGTTGCTGTTCTGCATATTCCTGCCAAAGTCCATATAGCGTAACACTCGGTGTTAATGGACTCACCGAAAGGATGGATTTGTTCTCCTCCAACTACATGTTTTAATTCAGATTCCRCTTTAGTGTGCAAGTGATGGATTAGATAAGAGCAAAACCTGTTTATTCCTTTTAATTCCAATTATGTTTTAAAATTCTATTTCTAGTTGGCTGTTATTCACTTCACTTTATCTTTTTTTTTATTTTATTATTAAATTGCCTCTCTCTAACATTTTGTTTTCTAATTTAATCCTTCATTTTTAAGAACATTTTTTTCCTCATCACCCACCAATAGCTGCATGACTGATTTTACTGAATGGAATTTTTAAGAATGACAGAACAAAAGGGAATGTACTCTGAATTGAAACTAAAGTCATGTTAACAATATATTCTATTTTATAGCCTCARTTTCAGTGAAGCACCCAAATCTCTCTGAAGTCAACAGTCTATTCTCGTATCCCAACCTTGAGTATGCAGTTGTATGCCTGGAATTAGTATAACATTGGTTAGYTTATTGGCCTTTGCCCTTTCAAATTGTGCCTTTAAGATACTTGTCCTGGGCAGACCTCATACAAGTATGGAGCAATATTTCAAAATTTCAGACAAAAAGTTGCAAAGGGAACTAAACTGAACTTCTGCCACTCTGCACATGCATGACGAGTCTTTGTGTGGGTGCCTGACCATGCTGAGCCGTCTAATGCCTCCATCTCCACCAAGACCCACATCTCCCTTCCTATCACTACCTTTCCAGCCCACAGGATCTCAGGCAAAAAATATAGATATTACCAGAAGATGTTATACTTATTCCACTACTTTACTGTTATAGCTAGCAGCCCAGTGGTTATAATAACACAACTGGGATGTCAAGAAAATTGTTTCCCAGATAAACAGAGAGTTAGATACAGCTAAGAAGTATCTGAAAGCACCCATTCCTCCTGCTGAAGCTTTCCACCTTGTGTGAACATCTGGAAAGTCCAGTAGATGGGAGACTGGACAGGGTGATTTTACCATCTAGTGGTGGTGCACTTCTTTGTGGCACAAGGAAATCCACATTTCAAAAGCAGCAAAGACAGATTGAGACCYATGGTCTTTCCACCACCCCATCTTCATGCTAGGTTGATGTCCAACATCCGTTTTAAAGCAGGACAACCAGAAGGTACCAGCAGGAGAGACTTTTCTTGTCTGCTTGCTCTAGAAGAACAAGGAAGAATTGCTCCTGGTCAGGCACCACCTACCTGCAGGCCTGTTCTTGCTCGTGTCCCTCACCTGCAAGTGCCAGGACTCGTCCTCACTTGCATTTCCTAATAGTCAATGAGGTCACTCTGTTCTGTGGTTTTCACTGTGTGTGTGCATGTCTGTGTGTGTGTATTAATAACCTGATCCTTTTTTTCGAGAGCTACTTTCTCCATGGCAATCTAATTCAATGAAACCCAAATGCAAGTGAAAAACCATATGCACACCTTCAGCATTTCTCCCTGCACCTAGACCCTGCTGGAGTTTGCTACAGGCGAAGAGAGAGTTTACTGTGAAGGTCACTCCCTGGTGATGGTTATACATCTTTTGAATAGCCTGGACTCTGGATCTGCTGCTGTGAGCTGGGAAACTCCTGGCACACAAGTAGCTGCAGTGATTCATATTTAGAGCAGTATAGATTCCCACATATATAGATCTAATAACAAGGAGTAAAGTCTGGGCTTCATTCATAGCCGAGAAACATTAAAATTCCACCTTCCCTGGGAGGTTAACTCCATTTTATTGCAAGGGTGTCCTGTTTCAGAGGGAGAAATAAAAAAGAACCTGTCCAGGTTTTGTATTGTTTTAAGGTGCTGGCAATGTTGAGAGTTCATTTAATCTCTATATTAATAGCAGCACCTCTGTGATAATGACTCACAAATATAAACATCAAGTAATTATGCTGACACAGGTCTAACTCTAAAAATTTCTCAGGCTGATGACGGAAAATATGAATTATAAGTGGCAGATATTCTGTATTTTCATCCACATTCTGTTAACATTGCTGTTCCACAGTGTCCCTGAGATGGATATCAGCAGAAATACTCAATTGATTTACAACCTTGTGATTCATTTGTTGCCATTTATTTTTCTTTGTATAAAACGAGACATAACTGCAAGAATGTTAGAATTTTAAAGCACTGAATTAAGAGGATTCTGACTTGTCAATGCCCTTTTACAGGGGAAAAACAAAAGAAGCTTATGCAAGGTAATATCTGGCTAGGTGTATGAAACACAGTTTATAATAAAATTCTTAGTTTCTAATAGCGGGATAGAGCAGTTCATATTCTGTCCTTGAATACACCATCACTACCTATGCCTTTGCATTTCAGACCTTGGAAAAGAAAATGTGCTGGCAAATGTATCCAAAAATACGAAGGCAGGTGATAAATCCCTGACTGTATATCAGACTATGCAAAGAATTCAAGCAGAGGGGGTTACCCCCCACCCTTTCTGCTYGCGGTGGGATGTATGCACTGGTCCTTGGTGGTGCCTGAGCGATTAGTACGCACCACGACACTCATTTAGCATTATAGTGACCAGTCAGACACATAAAATGCAGAACATTCCCCAAACTGGGAAAGCTGGTCAGTTTTAATGAATTTTATCATTCTTCCAATAAATATTGTCTCTGATTTCTGTACTAAATGATCGCATCAAGTAAAGAGGATAACAAAAGCGCTCAAGTTGGATTAGTGACAATGTAATGCATCCAATATAGAAAATCAGAGTTCAGCCTTATAATGCCATAGCAGTAGACTGAATAAAATAGATTGATTTTTTTTTTCTTTAAAATATTTCAGCTTGAGCTGTATATCAAAACTGGGGTTACAGGCTTTGTACAAGGGATGACAGTTTTGTGTTGAAGACATTGAATTAGGATTCCGGATAAAAAGATTCAAGTTCAGACTTCCTTAAGCAAGCTGCTTATTTTCAATCTCCCATTTATTATGTAGGGATAATATTTTCTTTTCCATTTATCTGTCTTGTTTGGACCATAAGCTCTCTACAGCATTATTTATCTCCAACGATATATAAGTTGAATCCTTGCAGAAAGAACCTATATATTTGAATAAGTCAACATGAAAAGGCAGGCAAGAAACAGCTTTCTGCCCTTAAGATGTTTTCAACATTTTTACCAGGAAAATACAAGCTCTTTTGAAGATATTTTGTGAAGAAAGACACAAACCACAATGTGGAAGAACCTAAAGTATCTTAAATTCCCACTGACCCTACAGTTAGCTGGAAGGTGGGAAATGGAAATTCAGGATCTTGACTTGAATAGGGCACAATGGGTGCTTGAACCAGAACTGTCAACCACTGGAGTTGTATGTGCATTTCTATAACTGTATTTGCACATGATTGATTCCGGGTTACCTTGGAGATTTCAGCTCTTGATCTAACTGAACAAAATCATGTTGTGGACCTGAAAATTCTCCTTCTGGAAGCTTTATGTGGTTTCTTACAAAAAAGTTCCTTTTCAATTTCTTAAACTGGCTATACATGTTTGGGCCAAAACTACTATTAATTTACTCTAATAATGCTCTAATCTTTATGCACCTTTTGATTTCTTTTTAATATTTAGATCATTTCAGTACATTCTACTAGTTTCTTTTTAAAATTTTGTCATAGATGTTCTCCTTCATAATATTTGTTGATGTATATATCAAGCCTAAAATGCAAAACTCAGACTATTTTCTATTATTTATGTCAGAAAGTAATGTAGCAATAGCTGTCTACAATTGAGAAAAGTTTGTTTTTCCCATGCTCACTTGTTTTTGTAAAGCTGCCTGAAATGTGTAGAGTCACATCCTAAAAATACTACATCTCAAAAAAGACTTGTGATCCAATGACAGCAAGTGAATGTAAGTAGGGAACAACATCTCACTGTTTTAACAATCAATCAGAGATGCTAATAAATATCATATTTAGAGTGTATATAGCTTTTTCTGCTGGCTATTTATATATAGACACAGAAAGTTTTCCCAATTATAGAAAAATTTTGTCAGATCCTCAGTGAAACTAATCTCCCATATACACTTAGGTACCTAGCCCAGGCATAATTTCATTTTAACATTAATACTGATTTCAGATACACCTTTCTATCAGCATTTTTTCATGTCCCACCATCATGATGCATTGTCCTATTAATTATGTTGACTTGACTATTTGCTGATTGGAGAACTGACCCACCTGAAAATATGTTAGAAACCACCCTCCAGCAGAAAAGACCTTTGTAGGTTGTTGTTGTTGTTGTTCATTTTTCGATCAGATCGGCTTTCTGATAAGCAAAACCCCAGAAATATTTGTATGACTAGCACCAACATGGCAACACAGAAATGGGAACAAATAGTTAGGACTGCTGGGTAGCAGAGGAGGTATTTAATGCTCGTAAGATCAGCTCAAAAAAGCAAACATGGAATTGCAGGCTGATCTGATCACCTGGGATGTCTCCACAGTCACTGGACAAAGGTCAGTACCTCCAGGAGGCATTCGTTCCATCCTAACGCAAGTAATAGAAATCATCGTCCTTTTTTTGGAAGCTTACATGTCTCCTCGTTTGGAGTAGGGAGACTGCTCCCGGAAACTTAAGTTACAGACATATTCTCACTGTTTTGTGTCTTCACGAGAATCCCAGATGGAGAGACTAAATTCCCAGTCCCTTCAATTAGACTCATACTAATAAAACTTTCACTACGATTTCCGTGACAAAATCTCCAGTGAGAAAACCAAAAGCTCATTTACATTCTTTCCCTTCCATAATCATGATGTTCTTCCTTTTAATTTCATCATCCTCCCCTTCACTTTTCATACCAAAAGAATGGTTTTTCAGGGAGGGAATTAAGTGTCAAACAGTTTGTGGAGTTTTCAAAATCATCTAGGTGCAGAGCAACACCTAGCAAAGTCCAAACCAGCATGCCAGTGCCTGCGCTGAGGGGTGACCCAGGGTCTCCACATGGGACCTCCAAAGCATCAGCCTGACCTTCACTGCTGCAGGATCAAGATTAAAGCAGCGTTGTGTTTTCTCTTAAATCCTACTTGGAGGCTTCTCTTCAACTCAGAATTAAATGTCTAGTTAAGAGCAGTGTTGAATAGAGTAGACCTACTCCGGGGCAATGCGATTAGGCAGCTAGACATCGAAAGTGTTGTCCTAAGGAAGCATTAAGTAGTTGTGCAAAGCTTTCTGCAGAAGAATGAGCATAATTGTTTTGGAAGCTGGACAAGGATGTTACAGTAGGACGTTACCAATATTGTAACAGAATGTTATTAGTACTGTTAGGATGTTATCAACTGGAAAGGTTCATTTGTAAGTATCTGACATGATAGGAGCATTTGAAATGAATACAAGCAACATCCATACCTTCAAGAGTTTTCCTAGAAAACAAAGCTAAATCCTGAAGGATATAATGATTTTAAATGATTTTAACATTAAAGGGAAAAAAAAGTTACTGCTTTGATAAGTACCCTCAGGATGTGCAAAATGGCAGCAAAGTGAGAAATATGCCAAATAAAATTTGGCTTTGGCCCTAACTTGTTAGTCTGTCAAGGACTTCTCTTGCCAGTTGGTGGAAAATGGATTACTGTCATTTTTCAAGGGACTGCACATCATTTTGCATTGATTGGCATGCCAAATCCTTCACAAAGTAATGAGTCAGGCATGATGCAAATCATCATTGAACTGTCACTTTGATTGCATAGCCCTCTATCAATGTGATTAAACTGGTGTGGCATCCGAAAGGTAATGAACGACTCCGCTTGGCTTCAAAGGTTGAAAGGAAAATTGTGATGCTGGCCGGGGAAAGCAGGGGGCAAATTATACATCTACGAGTGACATCAGCCCGTTGCGTGTTGCCATGCTTGCGAGTCGCTTTTGAATTGAAACAGTAAAATGCTGCCCATGGCTCATGGTCTGGAGGTAAGATGTAGATTTGATTATTAATTAACCAACAGTAATAGAAAGTATCTATTATACACCAGGGAGTAGACATGGTAGTATGTCTACATGGGAGTAGACTGCTATTTTGTTTAGGATATCGTTCTTATTTTATTCTTTATGACTATTGATTGATCGTATTAGATGGAATCTTTTTATTTAAATTACAGATGCATGAGAGAAAGGGAATAATGTGATTAAATGAGCCGGCCCCGGGACAGGAGACAGGTAAAGCTACATGGCTTCCTTCCTGCTGTAGACTAATTGACTTTGTTTAATGTGGATTCAGTAAACTAATTTGAGATTCTGCTGAAAATTTTTGCTGTTAATGTGCATGTTGGCTGGGCGTGTGTGTCTATTCCCTTTACCGAGGGAATTAGTATATTCTCTCTCCCCTCTACACGAGCTATTTTCATTAGTTTTCAAGCTATTCTCCCCTGCCAGATTTGGATAAAATTAGGTAACGCGTAGGAAATTGGGCCTACGTTTGTGCATGTGTATAAATATTGTGGCTATATAAGCTACACATTTCATAGGCATAGGCTAAAAAAGGGAAGGTAAAGTCACGTTAAGTCTGTTTGCCGAGGAAGTGCAATTTTTAATTGTTATTTTTACAGTCAAGCAAAATACCCTCTGTTTATTTATCAAAGCCGTGCAGCTGAGAAAGGTGTCAACTTGTGAACTGCACTATTCTCAGGACTTTCTGGCAGCTCTGAAAGGCGGATTGACGTTCAGTTTTCGTTTCTCCAGTACCTTTGAGGTACCTCTAAATGGCTTCCCTGCTACAATACTTCCTGAGGAAAAAGCAAATAAAATGACATCTTTATCAATTTGCATCTGAGTACTTCTATGCTTTTCAAAGAATAATGCATTCTATTTATGGTAGCTGAGAGGATATTTGCTTTGATTTTGGTCAAAAGAGCTGGAGGTTCCTCACTAGAAATGTGAGATTCTGGTTCAAGTCAGACATTTGTTTAATCGTCTAGAAAGTTCACAGTTTTTCTCCAGTATAACCAAGCCTCTGCATTGCACCACTGATGGATAGAAGAGATTTTATTTTATTTTATTTTATTTTATTTTGTTCCTGCCTTGGTTCAGCTGAGAAAGTTATCAAGAAAAAAAAATCTTTAAATTAAAGTATCTATGCCATCAGTGCTACTCCTGTGAAGGATAACTAAAGCTCTTAGACTTAACTTTTTTATTACTTTGATGGTACTTTAATATCCTGTTTGTGCTCACAGTAGGTTTAGGATGTCATCAGATTAGAAAAGGTGGCATTTTGCAACCCGTTTCCATAGGCATAAATGACTTTAAACCACAGAAAATTGTAAAAAGTAAAGCTTTCTGAGACAGGATCATTTATAAATAAGAGACTCACAAGCCTCAAGTATATTCCAAAACTCACAAGCTTACAAAAATATTTGGTTCTAGACAGACGCAGAAATGTGTTTTGTATGTAAGCGTAATATTGATTGTTCTTAGTTCAATTTTAAAAAAAGAAAACGAAAGTGCTTGTAATTCAAAATAATGTATCTTTGAATGAGTTAATGTCTATTTGAGGATTTGTATCCTGGAGACTTGTATATAGACAAAGCCTTAGAAAGTCTACGACATTTAGATAACCAGTTAAAATGAATTTTTCCATCTTTTTCATAACACTCTATCAACACAAAATTCAAGTAAATTCATATATTTTAGAATCTACTGATTTTTAGATGAAAAGATATGGGGATAAATCCTGCAATTTATCTTGATTGTGTATGTATTACGTTATCTTTACTTATGTAAAAGAAGTGCTGCTCCTTTGCGCGACTGTTTCATTTATCAGTGACTGCGACTCACTGTCACATGAAAATGCAACAGCTGGAAGCCCTGTGACTGCCTCCTAGTGACAAAACCATATTCTTTATTTTTCTTTTCAGCTATAAAGTTTGTTCATAGCCAGATGTCCACAATAAAGACTGTTCAAAGGTAGGGGTCTGAGAACAAATGTCAYGTAGTGCATTTTTTTCTGACTGAGCTTTGGTCTTCATCAAGGTCTGACAAATATTGGCATTATATGTCACTAGGAAGTAAAAGAGCATGCTCTGACCTTCAAGGATCCTCACGATATGTACATTATGTTGATGTGCCCTTTGTTTTGTCTCTCTTAGTTTGTTTTGGCGGCTTTAGCAATTTGGTCTAAAGCGAGGTTGTTTTACCGAGTTTTATCCGCCTCTTTTAACCATGAACTGGACGACTGTCGCAGTCTGACTTTTATGACTCAGTGTTTTCCTCACCTGTACCTAGGTGGTTATCAAGGCTTCCACAAAAGATTGGGGTCAAGTACACTGTCAATAGTGATGAGCCTCCTCAAATGTTTTGCAGATTTCTTTTGGGGCAATAATCATGATGTTTGGCCATCTTCCTGAAGTTTCCCTTTCTTTGTCCGAATTGCTCTGAATAGGAAATCAAGCTGAGTTTCATAGGAAGAATCTCTCTCAATGGTCCTTGTGAAGCTGTTGACYTGAGTGCTGGAGCTGTACTGTGGAGTGAGTGAAAGCTTCTGCAGCTCAGCCGCCGTTGGGGGAATCTCAATTTGCTCCATTTCCAGGTGTAAATGATGCTGTGTCACCACTGTTTTGCAGTTCAGTACTCTCAGTCAGATGCAGTTCCAGTGGCTTTTGCACCAAGGAGGTTGCAAATACTGGAGGTATGCCATCCAAAATGATGAAAAGTAGTTATGCTGGAATGCGGAGAAATATATGGATTATTACTTCATCATCCTGCAGGACACTGGCGCAGCTTGTATCTAGAAGCCAAGCAATTGATCAGGCTGCTAAAAATTGCATTAGTTTTAGGGCAGACTCTGAGTGGCTCAGTCATAGGATCTTTATAACTCTTTCGGTGTCTCGAATCATTAACTGATCTTTAAGGTTATAAAACTGTTTGGATTTGGTCCTCAGTAACTGTCAGGTACTCTTGTTTACATCAGATGAGTCTATCTCAAAATACATCGAATTTTTTTTAATATATGTGTGTATATATACATATTAGGAAGTGCTAAAATATATCTTATCTTGAAGTATAGTCAGCAAAAAGTTATCATTCTTTTAATATTTGACTATTCTGGGTTCAGGGAATATATGTCTAGTGTTGTCATTTGACAGTCTGAACTATCACACATATCAGGAGCAAGTTACAACTCAGTAGTTCTACTCAGCTTTCACTTTTCAAGTTTTTAATTAAAAAAATGAAAAAAAAAGGAAAGAAAAAGAAAGGATATTCAAGTAGGTGTCATAGCTTCTAAAAGACTCTCAGTCATTACCACAAATACACACACACTTTAACTTATATTAATCTTTTTAATTCTTTATCCCTGTGGAAAATTTCAGTTCATTGATCTTAAATGCCTGTAGAAACATTAATTGATTAAGGGTAGGATTTTTAAAAGCTCTCGTCAGCAGCCTTTCATGGCCTCCATTGAACTCAGTGGTAAAACTCTAACAGGGCCTCAGAAAAATGAGAGAAGGCAAGAATTAACGTTAAAAGTGGAAGCAAAGCCCAGTAGCTGACTTAGTTACAATGCATTGTGAGAAATTGGTCTACAAAGAAAGTGCAAAACTGAGAAGACATTTACAACAGAAATCGTCTGATCAATGATAGTAGTTATGTAGCATTTCCTCCTAATATTGATTTATTTTTCATAGATTCATATATTCATAGATTGATGCCGGAGAAGCATTAGAGCAGTTAGTCTGACCTCACATATATCATAGGCCAGAACATTTTATCTTATTATATTTGTATTAAATCCAATCATTGTTTGTAACTAAAACATATTTTAGACTGTCATTCAAATGCAACCTGAAGATTTACAGATGCTGCATCCATACATCCCCACAGCTGCAGCAATGAGCTCTTTACTATTGATTTTGGAGGTCCTTAGTTTTTGTAAAATTGGTTTTGTTTTGATGATGTTGTCCTAAAATCAATATTCATGCTATTTTACAGGTTTTAATCACCAGCCCTGGGACCAGTTGCCACTACTGGAAGCCAGTGAGTGCGATGTGGAGTCTGATTGCAGGGATGGGGGCTCACGTAGGAACACGCTCACACTTCCTCTTTCTCAAGTCGATGGAGAGAAATTGGCCCCTCTAGGGGTCAAATCCTTCCACCTAATATCTGAATCTCTCTGTGGAGGCRCTGGTCCTTCACAGATCCTTTTCATTATACGTTAGGAGAGGTATAAAATTAGCAGGGCTGAATCTAATCCTCAGAGTCTCTGACCTATGGGTTGGTGTCTGCAGCAATATATAGGTGTAGCAATAACTTCTCAAGGACAAAAGAACATCTTCCCTCCCACCACCACCTCAGATTTTTTTAAAAGCTCTGTTAAGCTATAGATCATCTGACAAGGCATTTTCTTTTATGCATGTTCTCCAAACATATCTACTACAAACTCAGTATCTATACCTATAGGTACATCTATGTCATCTATATCTGGCTATACCTATAGCTGTATAATCTATATCTGCATCTWTTTCAGTACTTATACCTATACCTACCTGTTGTCTCCATATGTTATATAAAATTTCTAAAGTATTTCATACCAAGCGAGTGTGATGTCGAACTGCTCCTGGATTTTTTTATATAACAACTACTTTGATCTCAGGCTCTAGTTACATCTGCTGCAGTAGATTGCAGTCCTTTGTGTGCCTGCAGAAGTTTTAAGCCCCTGGAATACACCTAGAGTAGCCATGGAAGGCCACCTGCTGTGATTAGATTTAAATGTGTTAGACACAGTTATGCATATCATTGGACTTCTGTTTTGTGAAGGTAGAAAGTTTCCTTTTATTTCAAATTAAATAGATCTCTAGTAATCTATAGAATCTATTTCTTGTCTGATAAATATATATATATAGTGTGTGTGTGTGTGTGTGTGTGTGTGTGTGTGTGTGTAAATGTATGGACCTGTATGTGTTCATATATGTGTATTTTCATTAATTCTTTTATTTTTATTTTGCATATACAGAATAGACTGTATCCAACAGTACAGATGGAGAAAAAAAGCAGGCACAATTGTTCAAAAACCTGATGACCTTTCTCAGATATGAAATTTCCCTCTAGTTCTGTCTCTTCCATGTTGGTTAAGTCATTTCCCTGGGGAAAAATGTGGACTTGCATCCTTGAAGGTGAGGAGACCTTAATACCCTGCTCTCCTACTCCCCAGGTAACTGTTGTTCCATTTATTTTACAGAAGGTGGCACTTCTTAGATTTTTTTTTTTTTTAAGTGAAATTGGCTGTGGACACTCTAGCTTGTACTGAATTTAGTACTTTTCTTGTACACTGTATGTGATATGAATATCTGATTAAACCTCTCAGCTAAGAAAGACATAGATTTGTCTAGCATCCAGGATCCAAATGAGTTTAGGCCCCTAAGACTCTTGGGTTAGCCAAGATGCTGATATCTCTTGGCATATGCAGTGGCAGAATGTCAGATGCCAGTGATGCCTTTGGAGCTTTTTGCCAGTGAAAAACTTCCTCACTTAGATTTTTACACAGGTTAGGTAGTACATGCTATGTCATTTGAATGTAGGTTAAATGTAGGTTCTTAAATGTCATTTTTCTGAGATAATCGTTAGCATTCAAGAGGGAGACCTAGAGGTTACGATGGGAAGTTTTATGAAAATGTCATTTCATTGCGCGGTACCACTCAGGAAAAAAAAAAAAAAAAAAAAAAGAAAGAAAGAAATTCAAATGCTAGATATCATTAAGAAATAATAGAGAATGAAACAGGAGACCTATTTATGCCTTCAGATGCAACTATGGTTTACCCACGTCTTGAACACTGCGTGTTCCTGAACTTGAGCACTAATGCCCTTATCAGAATAAGGACAAGAACAGGTAAAAATTTTCATAGAATGGTAACAATTATGGTGTATTTTCCACCGGAGGTATGGTGGATTGAGCGGACACTCTTCAGTTTGAAAAAGGGATGACGTAGAGGGGATATGAGAGAGCTGTACAAAATCATGAAGCTTGTGATGATAATAAACAAATGTTGATTGTCCATTGCCTCYTCCAAAACAAAAGCTAGGGACAACCAAATAACGCTAGTAAGGCTGGGATTGAAAGCATGCAGAAGAAGACAGAAGAAGATCCTTCATCACACAGCTAGTGGTGGAGAGTAGTTATATGAAGACCTGTGGAATTCCTCTCCAAAGGAGGCTCTCGATAACAAAAATTTCAACATGTTCAAGGAGAAAGTGATCAAATTAATGAAAAAAAATCCATAGATGGTTACTAAACACACAGAAACCACATCCAGGTTAGGAAGTCTCTAAGMTGAAAGTAGGTGGAGTTGGAATAGTATTAGGGGCAAAATGTTCTTCTTCCTGAGGCATCTCTTTGTAGCCTGGGGACATGATAACGAGATGAAGTACAGTGTGGTTATTCTTAGTCTTACAGTCTTAAAAATTCTTGTGAATTTGAGATCCCAACAAGATTCCAAAACTTTTGAGGATTTAGCCTCTTCTCCTCAGCAACTTATCTCCTAAATGGAGTTGCTCTCTTTAAAATGAAGTGATAAAACAAGGTAATATAAGACTACTAGTCGCACAGATTCTGTGGTGCCCATGATCACATAAGCATCGTAGAGAAATCCTCTAAGCTGGGCTCTCATTCTGGCCRTTTAAAAGAAACATATACAATTTCTCTTGGGACACAAATTCCTAGCAGGCATTGCTTTGATAAAGTATTACAATAATGTACCACACAAGCAGTAGCAGTCCTGGATATTACAAAAAAAAACATGTCAAAAGGGTAAGCTGTCCTTTCAGTGTGTTGAAATGCATCACTAGAGCAACAGTTGCCAGAGGAAGAAGGATTGGTGCAGGCCAGAGTGCTTTAGAGGTTCAGAGAACACCGTGAATGACGTTTATTATTATTTGTTTGTTGTTATTGTTTTATTATTTATTGTATGGTTACCACATACTGGACTCTGTACAAATCTATAAAAACACAAGACAATGTCATGAGTTATTTCAAAATGAAGGTTTTTTTTTTTTTTTTACAGTATATGATTCCTAACAAGTTAGCAAAATCATTCATAAAGCTCGTTACATAACTAAAGCAAAGCATTTTTAAAATTGAAATTTCAAGTACATATTTAAAACATGTACTGTAAAAATATAATTAAAATTATCTTCTTTTATCTTTTAATAATTTTAAGACAACTTTTATCTAAAGCTATGAAAATCTTTGAAAGTGAGTAAGTAGAGACAGTTCAGTGTTTACTGCAGCTTATGCAATCTGGTGGGTTTTCTTGAAGTTTTAGCTCTTGGAATCACATGAATTTGCAAAAATGTTTATTTCACTTTTAAAGTCATTTCAAAAGCCAACTTTACCGTTGAAAATAATTACTTCAATATGTGCCTGAAGTACCTCTTTAACATTTAGAAATCAGAAGGCAAGAACTTCACRAAACTTGAAGATGGATATCCATTGCTCTCCTGCTCCTGACAGCAGCAGAGGAGCTGAAGTCCTCACTCACAATACAAAGATTTGATTATCTCTTGCAAGCTCTTCACGACCATCATTTTGGTCATAAAGGCCCACTAAAGTGTAGAACGAAATCCTCAGTTGCCCTTCCTATGCAAATAAATATTTGCATGAGGAGGTGTCCTGTCTGCTGAGATAGCGCTAAAAATATCACTRTGACACTGCATAAATTAATAGAGGTATTTCAAAAATTTCTACAAAACTCCAGTAACTGAAACGTGTCTCACATCCCTCCATTTGCCTGTATCCCATGGATCAAAAAATTCTGTCAGCCTGTAAAACGGACAGACCTTTGCTTAAATCCCCACCTAGCCACAGCTATCTGATGGAGCAACCAGACTGGCATTTGATTGATGGGTTTTTTTTTTTATTATTATTATTCACTTTACGGTACCACCTAAGGGTTATTTTTGAGGATGATACAAAGGGACTTCAACAGACATAAGAAAGTGCCCTAGTGTTCCTAGATACTGGGAAGCCAGAAAAAAATCCTCCTCGTTCCTTTATTGCACACACAGCCGGTGCTCCGGCATCGTGTCTGAGAGAGTGCAGGCACTTCTTTCCAGTTGCCTTGTCAAGAAATGTAATATATAATAATACCCCTTCCTTCCTGCAGAAAAACCTTTTTGTTAGAATTGGCATCTCTGTCTTGTGGCCTTGAGAGCCTGAAATACAGGGTGCAACTTAATCAGCTAGAACAGTGCTGTGCTTGCGGTACTGAGAGAGCTCCAAAGGTTTCCACGGCGTAACGGATGGTCAGACGGTGTGCAGACTGACTCACTCCTCCCAGGGAAAACAATATTTTGCCAGCATCTGCATTATATTGTGTCCACAATTACAATATTTCAGAGTTGCTACTTTCTTTTTATCTCCTGAATCTATCCATTTAACCGTTCTTGTGTCAGAATATACCACAGTGTAACTATTTCCATTAGCTCAGTGTTATCCCATCATTTTTCTTTTGTAGACTCAGCTGCAGTTTTCCCGCAAGTTAGCAAAGACTTCTGCTCAGCTCCTCGTGCCGCCAGAGCCAGCGCTGCCTCGAAGCAGGGCTGTGCACACCTCGGCGGTGCACCGTCCCGGGAAAGTGCTGTTGGGAAAGGACTGCACAGACTGTTCTGAGGATGCTCATTATTTTATCTCGGACCTAGGTGGGTTCTTCCCTTGAGCATAATGGCAAGAGTGTATACAACTKTATATAGCAAAGTAAGTCTGCTGAATCTCAGAAGGACTGTTTTCTTTCTTTTTTTTCTTTTTTGGGGGGGAAGAGTGTTGCGCAGTGGAGTTATTCTACATATGTACAGAAAACATAATCCCACTTGCAAACTGTGTGGAAGCACAAATAGGTTCAGCAATGCAATACAGGAGGGGCTGTATTGGGGCACTTGCATTTTGCCAAGCTACCAAATCAGGAAATCACTGCTGCCACATATGAATAAATTATTCCAACACAAATGCAACTGTATTGCCCTGCGGTATACATGGCAGGGTTACTGGTATCATTAAAATGAAACAGCCCTTTTTGTACAGCAAGGAGTCGAGACCAGCCCGTGCAAAGGGTTGTGCACACAAAACAGACATGATAAACATGGAGCAATAAAAAAAGAAAATTGTTACCCTAACTTCTGGGGTTGTAAAACTAAAGGACAAACAATTTAAAGCACAACATGACTAGGTCTACTGGACTCTACAGTAATACAAATAATAAAAGAGTGGGATGAGGAAGCTGTGGCAGAGTGGTCAATTAAACCTATATTCCCTAAGTCCCAGGGAAARCTGACAACCTCCAGATCATATTTCTTTTCAACTTAATATTGCTTACGATATAATAAACTGTTGAAAAGATGATGTTTTCATAATTAAGCGCAGTTCATATTCACAATCAGGGAATGATGACTGTTTCATTAATAAAAACTAATATAATTTTCCAAAACCACTGCTAAGCATCATTTCTTGACAATTTTTTTGTGTCTCTGTGGTTACCACCTTCTATTTCTGTTCACATACTCAATGTTTGGTAACTTCAGAGTAGTAGGGGAATCTGAYAGTTCAGTCATTTGGGGCTTGATTCAGTTGCTTTCACAGGTGTCTGGCACTATGTGAACTGCCCTAAGAAATCTCACCCGGTCATCAGCCACCACTTCAGAAAGTCATGAGCCTCTCATAGGTCCTTCATCATGTTTGTCACACATACTTGAGAGGATGCTGCAGATAGCCCAGGGCTTCTCAAACAGCATGAGATAKCTATGGTTAGGCAAATTAATTTAGCCCTGTATTTCATAAGTTAAACTTTGTGAAGACCTATGAAACGGTGGGCTTCAGGTCATTGGGTAAACCATCTTAGATGGCCTACAAGACATAAGGACCAATATGTGGGATCATTTATTGRCATTTGTTTTGTTGTTTTTGGATGTATAATTACCACTCTCCCAGCCTGAAAAATGACTTAGACAGCCATAGCTTAGACAGACATTGACATGTAACACCTGAGTCAAGTGTTACATCAGCTGAAGAGATTAATCTCATGCCAAAACATAGATATGGAGATGCCACTAATAGTTTATGTTATCCAAAACAGTTACGTATCACTGGTAGATATAACACAGCATTTATGAGAGATCTGTATCTTCTAGAGTGGCTGCTGGAGACCGGCTGGGATGAGCTAGGACATGTCAAATGGCATCAGATGTCTGTGTGGACTGTTGAATACAGGCCTCTGTCTCCACATGATGCTCTTATTCATCTCATGTYATATGCTAACACTCTCCTTCACATATTTCAACACAGTCGCATCACCACTGATTTCTAGTGTATTTATCTAAAGATGTTCATCTAAGTCAGGCTATAGTGTTTTCCAAGTTTTGACTGGTGGAGGGCAATTTTGGTCTGCTGAAATAGGTTTCCATCTCTCTTTTCCATTTCCCCAATGTTTATAATATTTCTGAACCCCTGGAAAATCTAGTGGAAATAAAGAATGTAGAAGCAAGGTGGGGAAAATCACATCTGATAGTGTGCTGCTCCTTCCATCAGAATCATTTTGAGGAGGAAAATGCCACAAGACAAGCAAAGGTAATGCTCAGAGGTATTAATCTTTTTTATTATCCTGTCCTTTCATTTTCTTTTTCATATATAGGTATACATACATATATACACACACTTTGGACTCTCAAATTAAAAAAACAGGAATCCTCAGAGAGGCTAAGCARTTATAAGGACCAAGAAGTAGGATCATTTGTTTGCATTTGTTTGTTGTCTTTGGATGTATATTTAACACTCTCCCGGGCTGAAAAATGACTAAATAATGACTTTCCTCCTGGAGTGTAAACTCTAACTTCCCTACTGGAGCTAGCTGTGGTCTTGTTCAATGGCACATACCACTAAACCATTTTACTTACTAAGAACAAATTTTCTCCTGTTTCTCTTTTTTTTTCAGGCTACACCTGATCTGTGCCGGCTTCATATGTGGACTCAAGCTTTCCTGCCACTCTCCTCTGAACTTTCTGTTTGCATTTATTACGTATTCTTTCTCTATACTGCATATAGACACCGTATGCAGTGTCTGTTCTTTCCGACTCACCTGCCCTTGGCCCAAAGCSTGCTTTCAAGGCTCCATAATTCTGCTTGTAGGAAATGGCCTGGCTCTACCTGTCTCTTTTAACAGAGTTAACAGACTGTGCTGTAACTTCCTTCTCCGCAGGCCCCCTCTTCCATCCAGGACTGTGGCCTCCTCTTGCGTACATCTAAAAGGCTCTTTTCATTCTTTTCCTTACATCAAAACTCAGACCCATCTCAAGATGCCAGTGCATTCTCAGTGGCACTTATCTATAGGAGAGGTAGGAGTAGCCTGAACATCCAAACACCCAGGATAGAGCCAATTAAAARCAGTTTGTGAAGCTGAGATGTCTGAAAGCAGGTGAGCTCTCCTAGAAACTTTGAATGGGTTCAAACTAGAGAGGAACTTTAAGCATTTTCCCTGTCATTTGAATTCTAATCTATAGGGAACTAACCTCTTTAGATTAGATGCAAAATATAGTTCTTTCTGAGAAACTAACACACATACGCACACACAAAGCCCTGAAGAACTGAGCTGAGATCAAAACACTTGTTACTTTGAGATTCCTCTGGTGAACTTGAATCCTAGTCTTGAAGGTGAAATCCATCTTCTGAGTCCACAGAGCTTTCTGTTCCCCTGGAACTTCTTACAATGTCTATAAAGATTTCAGCTCTTAACCTTTCTTGTGTTATAAAAAGCACAGCCACATTCCTCATAACTATTTGATGTCTTATATAAAACCCTTTAAAAAAAATCCCAAGATAGCATCAAAAGAAAAAGTTGCCCACAGTTGTCTTTAAATGCCATGCTTATTTAATATCGACATGAATATAGAGTCACTGCTCTTTGAATCCCAGACTCCCAGACTCGAGATGGAGGTGCACAACTTAAAATCTGCCAGTTGTTTAAAAATATAATAAAAAAAATCTTTCACTCCATGGGGAAAATGTGTCAAGAGTAAAAGGCAGTAAGGCTGAATTTTGGATGGAGTCCAAAACAATTGTAAGGAAGAAGCTGCTTTTTTTCGGACAGCCTCCTGACATGCTTTCTTCAGTTTTACCACAACGTTGAAGTCTTTTCTCAGGAGAAATGTGTGTGTGTGCATGTGTGTGTATGTGTGAGCAACGGTAAACCTAGAAATTTTAGACACAGGAGAACCTGACATGCGRGGAAGGGGGAGATGTAGGACCTCTGAGCTGCCTTGTCAGAAAATAAGCTATTTCAAATAGTTTATCTTTGAAATACATCAACCACCAGTTCCTTACAATTCTAATTTAATTTTATTTTGTCGTTCCCAACACACACACATGTCCACAAATGCTTTTATGCACTCAAAGTATAATGTGCATATATATTCTAAAGAATGATTTATTTTAATTTGTTCTAGTCAACGTATAATTATATAACAGGCCTGATCTTCAAGATGAATCATTTTTTCATTTGTTGTATGATAAGTATGTCATAACACATTAACATCCTACTGACAGCTGGAAAATATAGAGACACAATCAAAAGAGTAGGACAAAAAGGCAAGATAAAATAACAAGAAAAATTCCTGTAAGCATCAAATGTTGCGTTCTCTTGATTCCCATTGATTTTAGTGGTGCTAAAGGATCATGCAGAAAGTAGGTAAAGATTTCTTCATGCTTATCTTTYTCAATAGGAAACTAGGAAAACTTTTTTTGACACTCCGCTGAAGTGAAAACATATTTACTGCCTCATTAGTTAATGCTTTCTCAATAACAGTGCTAAGCAGTCTATCTGCCTTGTACTGAGTGTATCTTAAGAGGTAACTCCAGTCCCGAAAGACTCTGCGTTCCTACAGACAATGTAAAAAGAAGCAGAGTGTAAAGAGATTTTGTGAAAGGTTTATGGCCAGATCCCCTCTTTTTCCATGTGTATCATTCCTGGTTGGTAGCACAGATRTCAGTTGGTAGCCTCTAGACCTACGATAGGATAAGCAGCTAGGAATTGCTGTTTACAGTTAAGCCTGGTGGGCTAAATCAGGACTGTAGTCGAATCATGCAGTCTTCAAAYGCGTGAGTCTTCAGAGAACTCACCATTTAATTAGGAATGTCATTTGCATAGCAAATGACCCTAATATTAAGAGTAATCTTGTTCATTTTTCTTTTTCTTATGTAGTGGGGAACAGAATATAGTGTATTTATAGAAATAAGGGAGCAGCAAAAGCAAGAAAAGGATGKGAAAATATAAGGAAGAAGAAAAAATAAGAGAATCGGGATATGAACTTTCAGACACAACAACAAGAGAGAGGGTGAAAGAAAATAAAACAAATAAATACAATCCAGAAACATATAGAAACAAGATCATTGAGCTGAATGGGAAATCCCCATCAAACATCTTCTCGATGGAAATGTAATTTTTTTCTTGCTTATTTTCCCTCTGTGGAAGTCTTGGCAAAAAAGCATTGGTTTTAAACTGCTTCTGTCTGAGCTGCTAATGTTTTTCACTGGGTGTTAAGTATCTTATGCRGATGAAGTAACTGATGCCTTCATATTCGTGTTGGATCAAATTGGTATTCACAAAACCTAAATCCAAAGAAGTTAATTTCTTCGGCCACTTCTCTATTAGCAGAGAGAGGCAGGCTCCTTGCCGAGGATGCTTCACAGCAGCCACCGGTTTAGGTGCTCTGAAACCCAACCTGAAACAGTCTCTCTACTCCCCGCTGGCTAGAGGGSAAGATTAGTCTTTGTGTGTACTCCCCAAGAGCCCCGTGATACACTACAGTGTCATTTCTGGAGGAGCCGTTGCAGCTAACTCACTGTGTTGATAAAACTCGTCCTTGAGGGCGGATTATTCGAACGCATCCCAGTTAAGAGAATGCCAGACTAACTCGTTGTTCAGCGTATATTAAGTGATGCTGCCAGCTCACATGGTTTTGTCACCAGTTTTCTCTACAGCTCTCACCTGGAGAAATTAGTTACTTAGTTCAAGCTCTAAGGACCCTTTTTTTTCCGTATGCCTCATTCAGTGATTAGGCATGCCTATCGTAGCATGTGTGTTACTTTGCACTGTTGTAAGCGCTGCTGGGATATTATGTAGATCTTTTTAAAGGCAGTGGGCAGCTTGCATACAAGCTCACATATAATCTTTCAGAAAGCTTCTTTATTGACTAACATTTACCTAGCTAAGAAGTCTGTGCTTAAAAATACTATGTCAAATATTCACAGTGTTAATGAGAAAATCCATCTTTCTCATAGTCACTGAACTTTTGCCCATTCTTMAGAAGTAAAATTCATTTAAAGAGCAAAAATGTTTAAATAAGCTTAATTTTACTTGCTAAAATCTTTTTTATTTTCCCCCGAGATGGATTAAAACAGCAACTGAATGTTTGTCAAAATTCAGAATTTCTGTACCAGGGATTATGAAAAGGGGTATAAAAAGAAATAAAGTGAATGTAAAGACTTTTAAAGGGATATTGTCAAGGTAGAAATTGCATCTTGAATTAAATAAAGTTTCTTTTCATGTTGTATATCCTCCCAGAATGTAATCATAATATCACACAAAAGTCTTGCTAGGTTAAATCTCGTCAACTCCATTTTAGCAAGGTACACCCTCTCTTTGGATTGCTTTTCTATAAGACTTGCAGGAATTTATGCTTTTGTATGGATTTTAAGTCCTGCTGTCATCTTCAGTGATGAAAAGGTTATGGAAAAAATATGACACAAACCTCTTCTGGGGTTTTGTTTTTGTTTTTAATTTGGAGATTTTGAGTTTCTTCTTGCTCTTTTGCACTTCACTCATCTTGTGCAATTAGATTGGGCTCTTCATAAGTGATAAGGGGAGATGGCTACTCCAAGTTTTCTTTCTTGATACTTACAGGGCATGTTTATCAAACTTTCGGGAGAGGTGAGTCAAGCTACTTTTATACAAGTCTGTGAAAAGGTTTATGACCTGGAGAGAGCAATATCACTTCCAACTATAAGAAAATATCTTGTGATGGAAGTGCATAAAGGCCAGGGTTAGAATATGGTCAGATAGTCCTCTTTGATTCCAGACATCTCTTAGCTACTTTATTGCCACATGAAATATCCTTCCTTTTTCTTTCTCTGCCTCTCTTTTCTCTGCCCTGTACTCTTTGTCTCAGCATAGCTTCTCTTTCCTCTTGGTATTCCATTAGTTTCAGTGACTTCCATTTCTTACTCCATCTCACCTCTCTGAAGGTGAGATGATCAGTGAAACAAATAATAATGACATTTACAGGTCTTTCAATGCAGCACTCAATATATATATGTGCAGCTCATCTTCACCTGCATATGATGTTTATTCTGGCTTAGACCAAGAGCAAGGGGCTGGATGATGGTATTAGACATTGYCTGGACTAATTGACCCCACTAAGAAGCAGGCTATATTAATTAGGTAAGATGCTTCAGTAATACAGGCCTTCTGGAGATCATCTGATCCAACCCCTTTACTCAAGCAGGGTCAACTAGAGCAGGTTGCCCAGGACCAGGTTTTGAATATCTCCAAAGAAGGAGACTCCATACCCTCTCTGGGCAACCTGTTACACCCCTCAACCTCTCTCACAGTAAAAAAAACTTTTTTCTAATATTCAGGTGGAATTTCCTGTCTTTCAGTTTGTGATCATTGCCTCTCGTCTTGTCATTGGGTATCMCTGAAAAGAGTCTGGCTCTTTAAATCCTCTCATCAGRTATTTATACACACTGTTAAGATCCTCCTGAGCCTTCTCTTCTTCAGGCAAAAAAGTCACAGCTCTTTGTATGAGAGATGCTCCCGTCCCTTAGTTATCTTTGTGGCCCTTTGCTGGACTGATCCCAGAAGATCCACATCTTTCTTTAATGCTGTTAAACTACAATTCCATCTTCCTGTCTGTGTTGATGACTACTCAAGCAAAGTCAGACTTTACTTCTAAGTGTTCGGTGTCCAGAGAGTATGACTCTAAYTTGCAGTGGAGATAGTCCATCCTTGTTTGCTGGGAGATAGGACTCAACATTTAAGGGAACATCTTCAAAGAAATAGATCTAAMTAATATTAGTGTTTTTTATGAGTAGAAAAGAAATAAGGGTTATTATCACTAGAAATTGTAATCCATTTGAAAATAACATTCTATTTACCAAGATGTTAGTGTTCATGAACCTCCATTTAATAAGTAACTGAAATGAGAATTTTTCATGGAACAGATTCCTCATTTGGCACATTTTCTATAACTCTTCCTAATTTTTGTTCATCTAGGAACACAGATCTGATCTTAGTGAACACAGGTTTGAAATTTGAGTTACTTCCGTGAAGAAATTGGATTCAATGTGAACTCCTATTGGAAACCATGATCAAAAAGTAGCTTTCCTGGTACAGCTGAATTTAACAACTAAGACTTAATGTGCCGGTTTAATTGTGTCTTGGATTGCCCTTGATGTCACCTCGGTCCTTACAGAACTGATACACTGCTATTACAAATGTGTTTGTCTTCGGTTGGTGTAAACCTACTCCCTCAAGTACCTGGGCTATTTGCTGAACTGGAAACCTGTGGTTTATAGACTCCTTCACTTAAACACCCTTTGTGTTTTTCGTTTCTCGGTCCTAGTATTTGGTAGCTCTTTGTTTACATGATTACTCCTCTATCTGTGATAAAGATTGATTCAAACAATCAATAAGGGCTTTGAGGGAGAAATGATGTCATGCCAACAGGTTTTTAATATGCAGGAAGGCCCAATACGGCAAAGTGCTTAAGCAGTTGTCAAAACGTAAGCCACAATTACTTTCACTGACTTTACTCTCACTCTTTCTATGCTTAAAGTTGGGCACATATTTAAGTAACTTGCTGAGTCAAGATTGTTCTATATTATAAAATAAGGTAGTTAACACAAAAAATATCAATGCTGTCTGAGCTGCTGAGCATGCAAATCTTTAGCGAGGAGCAGAAAGTAAAGCCTGAATCCACAGAACAGAAATAAAAGGAAAAACTGAGGATGATAATGGAAAAAACAGCATTGAAAAGATGTGATAGCTGTGACATTCATCCATAAAAATGTAAAGAAATCCAAAACGCTAAGGTCAGTGATCCGTCCTTTCTTCATCAGCTGTGCTGCAGTAGAGCAGCTCATGGCCTATTGAATGCAAAGATCCCCTGCTGTTCTCAAACGCCTGGTAGAGAAATACAATGTATGATCGACAACTTTTAGGCCCCAGTAGGGTGAATTAAGGACAAAGTGTTCGTGAGTACTGAGTTTCTCCACCTTCTGGGGTGAAATTAAGCCCCTTGCAGAGTCAGCACACAGTTTCCAATAGCAGGGGCCATTCCTGCTGTGACGGAAGCCAAGAATGCACCAGTGATTTAATGAAAGCTTGATCAGGGATTCAGTTTTGATCCCATTTACCCTGACCTTGTAAAACTGGAATAACTTTGCTGAGGGCAGAGTGATCAATTTGTGTAGAGAACACATTACTGGAAGCAACACGTGCCTACGGTCTTTGTCTGCCTTGAGTGTGTAAGTGTCTTGATAAAAAATAGAAAAATAAAATATCATTGGACAAGAGATGCCATCCTCACCATAATGTATACAAAACCCCTGCAGAAAGGAAAGTTTTCCTATTTAATCAGCTGCTTCAAATATATACATATATATATATACATATATATGTGCTCCAACTGTATTTTTTAAAAAAATTATTGCATCCGGCCTGAGTACATGTTCTACGCAGTAGGCTAGGTTATACCTGCTGATCTTTTCAACTGGAAAATTCTTCCTAAAGGGCAGAATGCAACATTATGGATCAGAGTCTACCAAAGGGGAAGGAAAAAAAAAAAAAAAGAAGAAAGAAAAAAGAAAGGAGAAAGAAAAAAAGGAAGAAAATTGCCCTGCAAGCTGATAAAAGCCCATCTGCCTGCTTTTGACAAGGCACTGTCATTCTTCACAGCTTCGCATCCTGTAGACATTTAGAGGGTCATAATTTCCAGTTCAGTTTTCTTTTTTTTCCCCCTCCTCTCTTCTGAGTGGAGCAACGCGCTGAGGAGTAGGCTAAGACGGCCTGAACTAATTCATCTTGTGACCTTTTAGTGCCTTCAGAGCAAAGTGATTTAATAGCACTTAATCTGTCAAAAAACTGAAGCTTTGTAATAACTGTATATTAAGCCAGTTTTATGGAGCATTAGCTGAAGTCCTTCCAGTTTACAAAATGGGGTGGTACCTTGTCTCTTTTTTGCTTTTTTTTCCCCCCTTTCATGAAACCCTGCTACTCAGCAATACCGTTTTGTATTTAAGGGAGACAGGGAAATACWCAAGACAGGTAACTTCAAGCATTACGGGGTCCATAGGAAAGGTCTCTTCCCACTCCTGTGTGATTTATGCCCAAGGGCTCTTTGGAGCTGACGGGGGACTGAGCAGGCAATACATTCAGGCCCCACTGGTAATGGAGGGATCTGCTCAGCCCTGGCCGTGTGCCACAAATACTAACTTAGATTTAAAAGGGATTATTTGAACACAGAGTACTGAGCAGAATTTGTGAGAACCGGTTCCTGCCTCTGCCACATCTTTGCTTTTGGATTGCTTTATCCAAATTAAATTGCCGAATCTAATTTCCTTATCAGTAATCCAGGTAATAACAATATTTCTGTGTAGTGGGAGGAGGTTCCATATTTTCAGTCAGCAAGGTTAAAGAAATCCTGGGCAGAGGCACACTTCTTGTTTGTTCGCACAGTGAAACTATGGAGGAACTTCAGCTTTCTACACACAGTAGTAACACAGCAAATTAAGACTTAATATAAAAGAGTAATGAGAAAAAAGGCTGGTCAAAACTTASAATTTTTAGTCCAATAGAAAGTCTGACATTTTGGTGTTCATTTTCATCCCAAAGCAAGGGAGGAAAAAAGTTGAAACATCAGAATTTCTTTGCCAAATCAACATTTCATTAAAGCAAATGTTTACCTATTTAAAAATGATTTTGCTGTGCCTATGTTAGAGACTAAGCTGTGAATCATGAACACTTTGCRAGGAGTTTGGTCTGGTGATATCTTGTGAGGTTTTGTAAGAGGAATGCATCTTCCAAAATGGTCTGTGGTGAAAAGATGCCATAACGCACCATAGTGTTTCAGTCTGGAGAGCTAATTCAGATGTTTCCAGCCTCCCAGTCTCAGTTTTTCTTCTCCAAACAAACATAAATTCCCCATAACTTTGCAAATATAATCTGTAGGGAATTTTATTTTAGCAGATTTATATGTCTGAAGTTGTGCCTCCTGTTTTACAACAATTTGTTTTTCCTAAAATATCACTAGTCAGTAATAAAACCTTTAGCTGAAGTTGAAACTTGTTCAGGACTGTGCTGCTCCCATCACTGCSAACACCGGCCACCTTGGTGTCCCCCAGTTGGCTCCCATCTTGCTGTTTTCATCTAGCCCTGGCACAGGTTGCCCAGAGAGGTTGTGGAGTCTCCTTCTCTGGAGATATTCAAAGCCCGCCTGGMTGCAACCCTGTCTACCATGCKCTAGGTGAYCCTGCTTGAGCAGGGATGTTGGACTAGATGATCTCCAGAGGTCCCTTCCAACCTCAACCATTCTGTGATTCTGTTCCTTAAAGCATTTTGTTGCAGGAGGGAACACATAGAGGAGAACTGTTCAGAAGGAAACTTCTATAACCATAGGTGAGTGTCTTTGTTCTTTCTGCCTGTACCTTGTCTCTCAAGCTAATCCACTGTCACACGTGAAACTGTGTTCCCTCCCTATTTTCTTTGAAGACATCCGATCAACCATATGACATCCCCCCCCCCCATTGGCCCTGTTCTGCTCATTGCACTCACTGTGCTGAAATGGTGGAGACTGGGATCACAAATGGGGGAATAAGCTGCGTCAGATAACACTAAACCCACAGGCAGTGGGTTGGTACTTRGTACTCTAAATTAATAAGGTGAGAGTGCTATACATCACTGARTCTTAGACTTGAATGGAGAGTTCAAGTTTTTTGGATGCTGGATGGGATAAGTGAGTGTTAGGAACGTATATACCAGGCAAGTTTAAATTGCTGCACTCACATATCCCAGTTACCTTATCTATTCAGCATCAGTTTTGTCCAAGAAACAAAATAAMAAATGAAACAAAAAATGAAACAAAAATACTCTTTAGTTTAATGTAAGTTCATACCTGAAATACTTCAGTGAACTTGTTTTTTTTTGGCAGTGGTAGGTAGGGGATCATTGTTAAAGCTATAATGAAAGGCGACTTTCAACTGTAATGGCACAGAGCAGCTTCATAACAGACAGAGCAATAAACCACCAAATAATTGCTTTTCTAGATCTGAAAATGTTGGTTTTCATTAAAAAACAAGCAAACAAACAAAATAAGCTCAGAATCTTTGTAACTACTGTCTGGCAGCCCTTTCCTCTTGCTACAGCTTTCTCTCTCTGCATGCATCACAGATTATTATTATTATTATTATTAYTACTACTACTATTATTATTATCTTAATGTAGTGCTTAAATTAGTCCTTTGTAAATTTTTTATAAAAATACAGAATTAAAAACTTCCACCACCCAAGTAAATGCCTCAGGGAATGCAAGTTAGGAGAGATGAAGCACAGATAACTAGAGGGCATGATTTAAGACAGACAGCTCCAACTCTATAAATTTTCCCAGTCAGCATTAGAGTCTCTTAATATTTTATGTAGTATTCCTTGCTTATATGTGACATTCGGAGCCTCTAATAAAGATACAGGCCTGGACTTTTTTCCTACACCCCTCCCATCCTTTTATTAGATTTACAAGTATCAAGTAACTGCTTTGGAATTTTTCTTTTTTTATTGTTGTTTTTTATTTTATTTTTTTCCCCTGGTGTTTTCTACCATCATTCCTCAATAGTTCTAAAGGTTCTTGATTGCAATGCTATAATTATCATTCTAGGTCCAATTGYTACTTTTTCTTGAAAACTGGTGTGAAATTTCCTACAGCATTTGTTTTTATACCCTTTGCATCTTCTGTGACGTTTTTATTATATTTAATGCTAGAAATTGTTACAAGTAAATCTCTGAATTTTGGCTGTTGTTAATGTTTTATCATTTTAATTCTATCAATATAATCAGCTGTTATATCCATCTACTAAAATCATAGGTTAAAGATAGCAATTCCAAACATTAGCCATCCATACTTCCCAGTAAAACACCTCCAGKTTCTCACTGTGTCTTCTGCTACCACCGCAGGGTACCTCCAGCTCCTGCTCGTGCTCATTCCCTTCCTGGCCCTTTTATTGCCGTATCCTCAGTGCTCTTGAGTTGCCATCAGACCAACATGCCATCCATGGTGATCAGCCCCCCGAGTGCCATAGATTTTTTTGGTCAGCCTACAAGTTGGCAGAGAGGCAGAAGTACCTGACCATCCAACTAAGCAAATGGTTTCTCAGGCTCATGGTTGGGATGACGGCAATGTGGCAAGGGTTGTGCCTCACTAGGTAGACATGGTACCTGGAAAAAGGAATCTTAATTGTGGTTAGTATCACTCACTGGTACTGAAATTTCCCTAAGAACGAGAGTTATTAACAAAAAAGGCATCCAACAGCAGCACCATAAGAATCATGCAAGTCTTCCCATGCATTCAGTGATATGTGCCCTGAACGGCAATGTATTTCTAGAGCTTGAATATTGCACCAAGGCTTTAGCTTTCTGCAAGGTTCAGCCACTGGGACAAGTCACTTCATCTCCATTTATTTTGGTTCTCTTCGATTAGGATGTCAGTTTTTCTCAGYGGAGATGATCTCCCATTTTTCTTAAGGATGATGCCCACACAATGGAGCCCATGTCTCAGTTAGGACCTGCAGGTATTATGATAACAATAAAACTGGTAAAGCACCTTGAGATTCATCTGGCTAAATGGCAGATGTTCAGAGGAATAACATCTACATCTCATCTACTCTCTTCATTTCTCTTTAGGGGCAATGGAAGGAACAGGCACTTGTAGAGAGTGGTCCGTTTGAGCARCTACTAAGGAGCGGACATACACATCACAGGGCTCTGAAGTTATGGGAGAGTAGTACCACTCTTCAAGTCTTTTCAGGTTCCTTTTTCTTTCATCATCTTTCAAACACCAAGAATAACTCCCATCATGGTCACAATGATTAAAAAAAAAATGGTCAAGTAGGATAGAAAGAATATTATCCTAAATGACAGAAAGATTCAGCATGACAGCAAGTCTCATTTTAACATTGGAAATTCAAGCACATACACATTTGAAGGAAACGCTGAAGAACCCAAGATGAGTTTATTTCATATTTTGCAAAGTAACAAAGATATCTGTCTTCTTTTATTTTTAATTGAAATTGAGTGGCACAGTGTTTAGAACCTGGGAACAGATCAAATTATTCATTTTGTTTTCTCTCTCTCACACGCCCAAGAAGAATGCAAGACAGAAAGCACATATCATTTTAAACAAGAAGAGCTGACAATATTCTTTTAATAACTAACTGCCCATGGATGAAAGTTAATAAAGTCATTGGGCCAAATATATGCATGTTTAATTCCAATTATACTACAGCCGTGTTTAATATAAAACCATCAACTCTGTATTCAGTCTGGAAAACAACCCTGCTGACTTCAGTGGAGTCACAGAAAGAATGAATTAGAAGAATAGTGCACTTTTTGCAACATTTCTGTGTAGTTGGAACATCCYTGCCCTTTCCTTATTACAGGCAAGATTTAATTAAAATTAAATTAAAATAAAAAATAAATTAAGAGAATATTTTTCAGGTAATAAATAATGTTTGAATATCTCCTTTATGTTTGCTATGAAAATAGTGAGTAAGTACAGGATGATTTTTTTAGGCCAAATGAATTTACTTGATGATCATTAAGTCTTTTTTCAAAAAGGAAAGATATCTGTGTTATTTTTTTAGGTTGTGTGGATTAATATTTATAAGGAACTTATAATATAAGGTTACTGTGAATGAAATCGTCTGAAAAAAATATTTTTTTCCTGCATACCCTGAGGATTGGGTCTTTTTTAATAAAACACATGAATATTACACTTTTTTCTTCAATTTGTCTAATGAAGTCATCATTTTCAAACATGGTTGCCCAAAATTAGGTGCACACTCTTTTACATGGGCACCTACATGAAACTAGGTTTCTTTTCAGAACTCAGAAATTCCACCCAAACACTTTTAGAGTCCTTTTCAGAGGACTATACTACTTATTCTAGTATGTGACTATGGGAAAACAAATCTGGAAGTCCTGGACATTCCTTAAACTCATCTCTTGAGYTATACCCARGACGAATAGAGTTTGAGGRCACACMCTGCTCGGGTTGCAGGATGASGGTATTGTCTGTTTTCTGTAACAGYCTGCGTGCAAGGTAGAAACTCCAGATTCTTTTCTTAGAGATATCCTGCAGCTGAAATATAATTATTGAYATGCCATCTTCAYGTCTCCATGTTCCTACCTAAACTTYACATGCTTTGCTAATTCATTCCAAGAGAGGACTTGTCTCCCACCACRTATTTTATAGGAACTGGTAAAATGGGACTCCCAGGCTCAGTGAGAGCTCTAAGAGTTGTCACTGAATAGTTCATTTCTTAGTATTGATTCCCAGGGTGCTGGGGTAAATAAAGATAATTCTCTAATGTACAGTTTTGGCTGCATCATGTTTCTTTTTTTATTTCTTACCTTGTTGCATCAAGCTTACCATTATTTACACAGCTCTATCCCTTTCCTGTGTATTGTGAGGTGAGCACCCTGGGGCTAAAATTCAAAAACTAAATGTTATTAATAAAAATTGTGATAATACTGTGATCAAAAATAGAGGAACATTAACTATTTCTTTGAAGGAATTAAAATTCTGTCCACCAAACAGACTAACTTGGGCAGTCAGGTACATAACTCGTGGCTTCTCAAATGCAACTTGAAAATGCTACAATGCTAGCTTTAAATTTACATGGCACTAACTTTTCCAGAACRAGTTCAGAATTCATAATTTATTTATATTGTTTTTTTTTTTCTTGATTTAACCTTTATTTTACAAGGAAGCTTCTTGAAATATTAATTGCCTTTTTCCTACAGAGACCTAACAAAGGTAGACAGCAAGGTAGTACTCACACACAGCTGGAAAAGACAGAAAGGGAGGGGATGTTTTCTGGTGAAAAAGAAAAAAAAATAAATAAATAGGAAAAAAATAACCTTAAATAAAGCAGTTTCCCTGTAYATTCTGAATGAAATATTTTATTCTAATAATCTCAGAACATTATCTTCCATCTTTGCATCATTTTATAGTCATCTTTTAGCAACCCAGTTTGCATTTAAGGGTTTAAAATAGCATAAAAATAAATAAATGAAGCTTCTTTGCAGGCATCTAAACAATGTAAATGTTATATTCCCTTTTTGTTTGTTGGAAAGAAGTGAGACTAAGATCTAGATCCAGAAAAACATTTAGATAATTAGTAGGATCTCTATCATTAGGGTGAAAAAGTTAGATTAAACACATAGACTCCTTATGTGATGTTTTTGAAGACTAGAGTGAATAATAAAAGATATCCACAAATACCATTATCCACTAGRAACTGTGCCATAAATTTCCATTCTCCCTGGAGTTTAGCATCTGAATCAGGTTTATAAGGCAATCTGTTTCATAGAACAGTGAACAACGACACTATGGGTGTTGTTGTGGGGAACAGCTTGGTCCTTTCACGGTGAACTAGCTGTATTTTAAACCTGGCTACCAAAAAGGGAGCTGCCTGTCTAGTTTGAACACTTGGATGGTTTCAGGTTGGCTGAGGAAGGGGAACAGTCGGCAGGCTCAGAAACACTGAGTCATAGAAAAACTTGGTTAGATGGGGCCTCTGGAGGACATCTGGACCAGTCCCCTGCTCAAAACTACATCTCTATTTCAGTCAAATTATGTTACTCAAAACCTTACCCTGAGATTTTTAAATATCTCCRAGAATGGAGATTTCCTAACCCACCTGGGATCCTGCTCCAGTATTTGGTCACCCTTGCTGTGAATATATATACTTTTTTTTTCCGATAACTAACTGAATTTTGTCTCGTTACAGCTTGTGTCCATTGCACTTATCCTTCCACTGTGTGAAAGAAACTACTGTTTAAATTGTTAAAACTCCATCTTAAGACTGATTCTAGGTATTGCTTAGTCACACAAAAGTTATGGAAAATCATAGTGTCTCGTAAAAACACTTGTCACCATGTTAACATCCACTGTGTAATCTCTCCCGATAGCCACAAGTTATTTTCAGCCTACCTTATTTAGGAAAGAATTGCTCAGAGGTCAATGAAAGCATCGTCTACTCTTTAGAATTGCCAAAGACAAAATATAAAAACATCTTACCAGTTTGTAATTACATAGAGATTTTGAGAGGAAGGGTAATTAATGTTGTTTAGCTGATGGCCAAGAGTACTCCAACATCCATACTACTGCAAAAGTTCCCTGATATMTATGGAACCATGACCACATTTGGTCAGCACCCCAATTTTAGTTTGCAAATGAATGATAGCATATGCAGGAGYACAGTTACCCTTTACAGCATGACTGGACATTTATTTGTCAGCCAAGCTACTTTAAGATTATGCTCTATTATATTATTAATAACATTCTTTCTGACAACTAAATGTTCCTTGGTCCTCTTATATTAGTTGACCAATCCTAACAGTGTTTAAGAGATGATAACATCCTTCAAATTCACATAATAATATGTGAATTTATATATATGTGAGTTTTGACTCTAAGTAGCTTTTTAATGAAAACAATTATTGTTTAACTTATTTACTGAGGAAAAAAAATCAATGGGAACTGCAAAAAAAAAATAGTGAAACTGTCTAAAATTGTTTGGATTTACATTTCCTGACAAAAGGATCAGAAATGAACCTCCGTCAGATTATCATTGTATGACAGGACTTCCTGTTTTATGCACTTATGTTCTAAAGAGGARCATTGTTCTGGTTTCCAGACACAACAGGACTAGTTCAAATTCATAATATTAAAATTATGATAGGCTGATCAGCAATTACAAGACAAGTTAATGTTGCCTCGCATTTGGCCTGCCCTTCTTATTGATGTCTTTTGAAGTTGAGCTCATGATTACAGTCTTCCTGATCATCAGCCATGTTATACTAAGTGCTGCTGCATTTGCTTCRGCTGGAGACTTATTTCCTTGTAGTATGAAAAATACGAACATTCAGAAASGGAGGATAGAAAATTCAAAGCCAGTTTGAGTTTCAATGGATTTGTGTATTGATAGGATAATCTATCAGTCCTTAAGAATGTGGCAGTCAGAGAGAAACAAGTAAAAYAAACCAGAAGTTAAATGCATTTTGGTTTACTCATGCTTAGCATTTCATTCAAGAAATATGCTCAGCTTTTGAAGATGGGAATGAACAACTCCAAGCCCAGTGGTTAGAGGACTGCTGAAAGAGGACCTCACTTCGGGTTAAGAAGGGCCTCAGGAAAGGAAGCACTTYTCTTTCTCTTGAGGCCTGGGTGGAATTATTTCACCCCTTTCCTATGAAAGGTGGCACCTCACTTTCTTCTGGCTCCCTGCTGTCACTGACCCACGCCTTGCAGTTGCTGCAACACCATTAACAGACCTCTCATTTGACTGGTAAGCCTTGCAAGCACAAAATCAGCACAAATTCGGAGCTGTTCTTCTGTGGAAGTTGTTGCACTTCAGGTCTAAATTTGATGCTTAAATCCAAGTAAGAGAAAGAATTTCAGCTGGGTTTTCCCACTTGCTTTTTCCAGTTAGCTGGCTAGCCATAGAGAGTATTGTGATTCCCAGTCCAAAGTTTCTGCTTCTCCCTCTTTCAGYGCCCTGATATCTTAGGAATCCAAGCAACCACTACTAAGAGAATTCATCCCCAAAGACAGGTAACTTCSTTGCAGTGCTGACCGTTACAAGCACTCATTCCTTCGGACCTGGTCCTTTGAGCTTTCCTTCCAGCAGACTCCTGCTAATTTTCATTTCCATAATTTCACCCCAGGATCCATACTGATTTTAAATTCAACATCAGCATCAATGAAAATTGAAGAAAATGATGTGGGTTTTTTTGGAGGCTATATCTACAATGCTTCTAATCTCTACTAAGCCTCATGGCACTGGATCTCCATTTCTTCCATGCTCTCTCTCCATTTATATTGCTCAAGAACGTTAGTACCTTGTTTTACCAAAGTCTAAACTTCAGCAGAAGCTCTCACCTTGCTGAATTTGGGACTGTCTGCTTTAGCTTGTTTTGCTGTGTAGTTTTCTGTCTTTCTCCGTTTTTAATTTCCCCTCACAGGGGAAAGGGGTTTTTTTTACTTAAAAAAAAAATCTTTTGAGATATTTTTCAGCCTAGTTAGGCTTGAAGAGCCTTAAAAGTATTACTTCTCATTGCTTGGGTAAGTAGTTATGTACCTTCACATATTTACTTTTGAAAAAATAAATTTTCAAGTAAGGAATTACTATCAACTCCTTTCTGAAAATGAGAACTGAGAAATAAGAGATTGAATTACTTAGCCAACATAATTTTGTTGGTGATATTAGGAGTGAATTAGGAGGCAAAAACAATATTATTTACATTTCAGGCTCATTCCCCAATTTCAGGAGCAATGCTGGGCTTAGGAGTTGCATTATTGCCGTATCACATATGATCAACTAAAGTAATGACCACAGTTTCTTAAGGTACTGAGTCATTGCCACRGAAATTAATTTGCCACAGTACTTAAGGATAATACAGGTTTCACAGTTTTGCTTCCATTTGCTTAAATCATCCAGTTTTCCTTACCGCTTTTCTCTTTCCCTTTCCTTTTCGTTTCCCTTTCCCTTTCCATTTCTTCCTTCCTTTTCTTCTTCTCTTCCTCTCTGTTACTCCCTTTTCTTCTTTCTCTCTTTTTCTCTTTCCTTTCGCTTTCCCTGCGCTTTCAGTAAAGACAAAATGCACCCTATCCAATAAAAATGTTTTCTAAAAGAGTGCAAAAACAGCATACGCATTCGCTTCCACTGTCATACGGCCCATGACAACGTGCTCCACAAGGCTTCACTTCCCTCTCCGACAGATGCCCAAAAGCACACCCCAGCTTCATCATTCTTGCACTCTAGTGAAAAAGTTTGACAGCAATCTCCCACACTTTTACATCAGCACCTTTTCCTCCAACACCTTCCATAACTTCCATTTGGAAAGTTATTCTGCCTTAACGCAATTAAGGACTCTGACATGCAAAAAAGCTACTACACGATAATAACATAAAGTACCAGAAGTTCCCTGGTAACTGCATGCACATTCTTATCCCAAGACAATTTCTTTAGATGTGAGGTAACTTAACTACTCTCTCTTAGGGGGTGCAAATTAACAGTTGTGGTAAAGCTGGTACTTTATTTGTTTCCTCCATGGTGTCGATGCCTTACAGTATCAGTTGCTCTCTCCCTTAAGGACTGTTAGAATATGCATATGCATAAAAATTCTTGTGCCACCTGCTATCTCCTATGAAGGTGGAAAAGTGAAAATGATGATAAATCATGAGGAAGCATTTCTTTTCTCAGTTGCTAAGCAGGACATTCATCAGAACTGTATGGCCAGCATCATTTAGCAATAGAGTAGCTGGATAAGGAGAAAAACCCACATCAGGTAGAGATTAGCTGCAGTGGTGTACACAAATTTTCTCCTGTGAAGAAGGTTAGCGCAAGGTCCCGCATGCAAAGGTAGGTGTTACTCACCCAGGGCAGTACCAGCAGCAGCAGCCTTACCTACCATGGCAGACAAGGAAAGCTTTTCTTCTCCAAGAGGAGTGCAGCATTACCATCCTTACAAGGTTCATATGAGGAGCCAGACCCTAAAAAAATCATGGWTCTGACTTAAAAAATACAAAAATAAAATTCCGACGCTTGGAAACAATGTATATCTGCTGGTATCTCAGTATTCTCACCAACTTTTAATAAGGATGGCTTCACGGAATGAAGCCTAATGGGGGTTTGTATCATCAGGATGTACTTTATCAACTGTATCACACACCTTTCATCATTATTCTGCACCCAAAATGCTTCTTGCTCCCAGGATGGCTATGAACTCAATGCAGCAGAGTCCTGTGCATGTGTAGGGATGGGGAATGAAAAGCCTCGTGCTCTCTACTGGAAAGAAGGGGACACAGATTAGATTTGTGGAACAAAAGTCCTGATATTTGCTTTAGCTATAATGCCAAAAAAAAAAAAAAAAAAAAAAAGTTTCACATTATTTCTTCCTAAGAGACTTTATCTTAAATTCTAGGTCTGCATGTCTGTGTAGTGAAAACAAAATGTTCCTCTTGATGTACCCCTGCTCTTCTCTAGTGAGCACAAAACTTTGGAAGCAGCCTACCATGGTGTCAGCTCAGTCCAGTCAAGCAAGGTCAGCACTGCTGTAATAAGTGTCTATATATTTATTCAGTGCACTATCACAGTTCTCTTCCATTAGAAGGAGCAAGTTCAATCTCATCTATATTCACAGCAGTGAAAGCTATTGCCAAAGGTGGGGTGCCTGTCTGTAAAAATCAAATCCAGCCAGCATGATGTGCCTGACAGGGTAAGCTTCACCAAGCCAACATAATGCGGGAGCTGTCTGACCAGACCTTCCCAAGATATATGGGAGAGAAATATACTTTTGGTTATATTCAGCTTAGATTTTTTCCAGTGCAAACATCTCCAGTGCAACCAGAACATCCCTTCCAGATACCAGTCAGTAAACATACTTTCCTGCTGTTGTTGCCTAAAGCAGCTGTGGTAATGTTGTCTCATCTCAGCAAGTAATAAGTGACATCTTGCAAGCTTGCAATCCTCTACTTTATTCTGTTCCTCCACCTCAATTTTCTTCATAAACAAATAAGCTTTCACAGTTAAGGTGCACCAGTTTCAGTGGTGAAGGATGCACMACAGAAGTGTAGTGGCAAGTATCATGTTAGTGTCAGACCTGTTTATTTTACAAAACACATCGAAGTAGAAGGCGCTGAGAGAATGGAAGCCTGAAATGTTTGTTCACTCAACAACATGTGGCACCAGATGGACTTAAGCATGGCTGTGAGTGAAAGGACTTATTAGYTTGAGTTCAGTTCCAGACAACACATAGACCCAAAGGATGTGTCTATACTAGTAAWTTAAATGTTCCTGGGCTCTCAGGCCAACTGTCACGGACCAACTTGCTTTYATGCTGGTAAACTGTATCATCTTCCAACCCAAAGAGGCTACATGCACACAGCCTATTGAGAAAGATCCTTGGAACCTGCAACTTCTGAACTGGGCCAAGGAATTTTGGGGGAGATTGCAAACTGAAGCAAGCCACATTCATCRCAGGAAAAGTTCCAGGCACTTACTAGTACGATTGTGAAACAGAACCCAGGAACACTTGAATTTGCTAATATAAACACAGCCAATCTGTCTCACCTGGACTGCTTTAGGCACCCTTCATTTCCATTTCCTTGTCTTCCTCACCCCACCCCACCCCGAAAGCTAACAGAAGGAGGGCTGACTCTGAGCTAGCTAAACCCACGAGGTTAGAAATGTTTTCTTTTTTTTTTTCTTTTTTTTCCCCCAGCCCATATTACTGAGTACAGCTGGATTGACTAGAAGTCAGAGTGGAAATCACTATCAGCCAGCAACAGTGTTAGATTATGGCTGAGTTATCAGCTCTAGACCAGCAGAGACATAATTTGGTTATTCTGTCACCAGACAGTAAGAATAGAGGGTTGCTGATTGCTGTGGCATTATTTCCAATGCAGCTGTAAATTCCTCCTGCTGCAGCATAATTCTTCCAACAATCTCACTCAAGTTGAAATGTTATGACATTATGAATGTCCTACATAGAAGTGTATATTATATTATCACCAGAGTGTTTAGATTCTCTGTGGAATCAACCTAAAAAGTAAGCATCGATAAAAGTGGAGGAACTGTGTGTATGCATGTGTTCTTATGACACTYGTTCTGGGAATAAGTCCCCTTGCTGTGCTGCAGGGCATAGATCATGATACTTTACTTCAGCTTCCCTATGAAAATGAGGAGAATATCATTTATTTCCATGCCTCTGAAATGATAAGGATTATTATTATTCTGGTCAGCCATTAAGGATGGCCACTGTAGGAATGAAACAGGAAATGTTTAACAGAACACAGCTGAAATTCGAGATAGATTGAATTGCTTCAGCTGAAGACAGAGGATAGGGTAATTTTCAAGTGTTTGCTCCCATTTTAAAATTGATTTATATATGGTCACATTTGCACTTGATTCAGACTTACTTTCAGCTTTCCCAGGCTAGCAACCCAAGCTGAAATTTAGTAGCAATACAAAAGTTTAACAAACTTAGCTGGTCTTCCAAAAAAATAGTGTGGTGTTCTTGAAGTTTAGAAGTGTACCTACTTTCCATGCATACTATAACATATTTCTGAAATTTGACCTGGAATGTGYGTTCAGATCTACAAACACCAAACAAAATAGCTTTTTTACCCTCCTCCCAGTACCCTTTGGGAAATAAAACCCAAGTAAACAAAAAGATAAAATCCAAGAAAATATTTCAAAATGTAAAAACAAACTTTGGTGAAAACGTTTCTTGATGTTACTATTATATTTCTTTATTTTAAAATGTTTTCTGTGGATAATTATTTCGGCAATACTGCTGTAATATTTCACCAAAACATTAAAAATTAAAAATTCTATTTCTTTTTTCACGCTGGATTAGCACTTTATCAATAATAGCAAGAATAATTAAAATACCTTTGCAATGTCTGAAGTTTAGATAGCTCTCAGGACATCTCACCTTTTCCCAGTTTCTCTACTGGGTTTTAATCTGCCATTTTAAAAACTGTTCCTGATTTTCAGCAATAGTTGAAATTTCACTGAACACAAGAAATCCTGTCCCTGTGAGACAGGAGGACATTCTCACCAAGTGAGAATTAAGTAAATGAGACCTAAAGAAAAGCATTTGCATATGCATCTCTAGAGGGTTGGCTATAAAATGTAGTTATTTCTGGTCTGTTTTTTATTTGAGAGGATGAGGGGAAAAATTTGTTTGTTTGTTTTACCATAGTGAATCAAATGACGTGCACAGCACCGCACGGTCCTTTCCATGCCCTTTTCTTTCCTGTTCACCAAAAAATAACGTCCGGTCCAGTGAGACTGTCTACAAAATAAGGAGCAAAAATCAATGAAACTTCAAGAAGTCCTCAGGGAACTTTTTTCTCTCCTTTGATTTCACCTGGAAGATACTCTGAAATTGCACTGATGGATGGTAGCACACCATCATCATGAGAACTGTCTGCTTAACATACTTTATTCTTCAGAGAATAAAGAAGAGCAACTGCAGAGGTGAACATAGCTCATAATACAACCTTTTGGCACACTTTGCAAGACAGCAAGGAGCGGAGCAGAGAACTCTACAAAGAGAGTAGAAGAAAGTTAGGTAATGTACCGCACAAAGCAAAGTTGGAAAACTGGCCCTAAGTTSTGAGCCGCCATGCCCAGCATGACTGAGATGCCTCAAAATAACACAGATTAGTCACACATAYGTTATTCCACAGGTGGCAACAGAGGCAGAGCTAAAAAGAATCTTTCAAATTCTGCACTTCAATTTTAAAAGTGTTCCCAGACCAAGAAATCAAGCCAATAAAGATTCCACTATCATRCAGTATGACCAATGATATTTATAGGCAGTGAGAAGCTCAGCATTCAGCAATTTCCTAGGTCGACAAGGAACAAATGGAGAAAGCAAATCCATGAAATAAGAAAAGGAAAGACCATTCTGTGACTTAACACCAGCAGGTAGATGTTAGAGGCAATACAGTACTCATGGGTGAGATAGAGTTTTAATTAAATTGAAAATACTCTAAACAGAAGGTGTAGAAGCTGAACATTGCAATTACCTTCCTCTATTGCCACTTGAAAAACAAGCATTTGTATTAAGAGCATATCTCAAATCTTCCTTAACCGTCTGCTGTTATCGGGGGAGGGGAAGGGAAGGGGAGTATGGAGTAATATCATGAAACTAAAGCACTTAAACATCCCTTCTCCTACCCATCCCTTATTCCTCTGTGGTAATACTAGATGCAGGCAGTCCATGCAACAGGGTCCGTGCAGGTGTTTGTCCTGTTACATCCTGCAAGTAAGATGAGATCAGCTGAGCCAATGATTTACRGATGCAGGGAATAGGTTTACATGGTCTTAGAAATCCTACATTATAGGGTCAGAAAACCCACTGTTAAAAGCTTTAGAGCCCCTAGATGCAGATTGGTTCAAGTTGAACCCACAGGCAGATGCAACTACTTTGTTACATGTGAAGTGGAATAGGAAAAATGGACAGAAGATATCCGTAAGAAGTCTAATTGGGATGAAGAAGCTATGGAGATCCATAGGCCTTCACCTAATAACAGAGTCCTGGCCATTTCATGGTACYCCTGTTTTGTTTTTTCTTAATTTCTCTTGTCTTTAATTACTTCCTTTTCAACAATATTTCACTTAGACCCTAATTATGTTTTGTAATAAACAAAATATCATACAAGAACTATGATACTTGGAAGATATTACATACATATGTTGTGCTTGCCTGCATTTCTTGGGGTTTTTTTAAAGAAATTGCAAGTTTCATAAGGTGCAGACCAACTCTTACATTACATCGTTTTTGATATGTTGGGGCTCAAAACTTGGCTACAGCCTCTTGATATTTTTGTAACAAAAAATTGTAGAGTAATCCTTTTCCTTGTAAATTKTATCATCGCCCAGCACAGATGCTATATACACATAYGTATGATATATACATATTTATATGCATACATACATATATATCTTCCCCGCGTCACAGATAACACAATGCACTATAACTTCATATTGTTATTTTGCTACCTGTGTATGTCTCTACATGTGTTTGTGGGAAGGGAAATACAGGAGACATATGCTTTATTTTGTTTTATTCTTGATATAAGCATTGCTAGAAATAACATATGCAGATCTAGGCTTCCYAAAGAAAAAGAAGTAAATATTTCATATATATTACATTTTCTTACTAAAGTCATTAAGAATTTTATTTAATTCTTTCCTCATTCATTTATAGACCTTTACCCCTAAATTAAGTCAAGTGTGTGTCCAGTTAAACAGAACTTGATATACCTTTAATATAGAGAAATTGTTTCTATAATTATGATCAARGGTGATCACCTAAGATGACCCTACGCTCACTGAAATCTTTCCAGGTTTTACTTTGAGATCATTGCATGATGGAAAGGGACGATGAGACTTCAGTGAGTATTTTGTTGGTATTTGTGTACCACAGACATGATCAATAAAGCTCACAGTCAAGTGTCTTAAGATATACACTGTCTTTATTATCTTGGATCGATAATTTGGAGTGCTTRAGAACATGTATGTGTGGAGCAGGGAGTTCAGTGTGGAGCAGCACGGACATGGGAGGGGATAATACTAGGTAGGTGCCTCTATCTTTATGTAACAGTGTAGGGCTGAGATCCTACGTCCAGTTTTGACCCTTTGCTGCTTTATTTAGCACTGTTCCTATTTCCATCACATCTCTGCTAAAAAGAGAAAAAAGAAAAGAAAGTCTATGTACATCTAGATAAACTCCAGAGGGGCCATAGAAGACATTTCAAAAAATCTTTCTGGCATCAGTATGTACAATCTTGATGCATGGCTCAAATTTATAGAAATTTTAAAATCAATTAACATGTTAGGTTCTGAAGAGATATTGTAAACTGTCCAAAGTAATAAAATCAGCAATGCATGGCATTACTTTCCTCTATGAACAGCTTGAATAAATAAGACATTTATAAAAATGAGGAGAAAAATATGAAATGAATATCCCAAGAACCATGAAAAAATATAAGCTCAAAGAGAAATTGAATTTTCCTCTGAGTTTCTAAGAGAGAATGCAGTTGTGGATTTTATACATAATTTATAAGGGAAATTGGCCAGTTCACTCAGGTATATACCATATCAACTTTTAGGAAAGATTAAGTAAGCTGTCTTCTTTTAATTGAAATCAAATACAGGCACAGAAGAAAATGACTTCTGCCCATGGAAGAATACGGTGATGTCACGTGGCCAACAGCATTTAGTTTATGTGGGGCTTTCTTCTACAGAGTAAACTTCTGCTTCAGTTCYTGAACAGCCACAAAATGGTGTGTGAGTTGACATCTTCCCCTATCTCTGAGCCAATGCTCCCTCACTMTGGACAGTACATACACTTCTATTTGACTTTGTGTACAACAAGGAAAACCTGCGTGCTACGTACTGTTTGCATCTCTAAGAACATAAGAAGTGACATAATAGATCAAACTAGTGAGCCATTTAGTTCAATATCCTWTCTCTGAATTAAGTGTCAGATGCTTTGGAGAAAGGTGTAAGAAAGTCTTTAGTGGGCAGTAATAGAATGACCTGTCATTGGGAAAATTTGGTAGGGACCTCCAAAACCATTGAATTCAATTTCCTGCTGTTAGGCACCACATCCTAAAATGYTCTCCCTAAATATATAAAGCTCAGTCTTAACTTGTTCCATAAAATATAATCTTTCATCTTTCCTGGAGTGTTTCAAATGATTAGAAAAGGTGACTACCACTCCCAGGTTCTGTTTTTGGCTCTGTCACTATCTTATGATATTTTCTTTAGTAGGACACTTAAACTCCCTGTGATTCATTTTCCCAATCTGTAATTAAGCTTCCCTATTTCCCTGGAAGAGGTTTCTGATGACTACAGAGATCCTCAGCTAAAAGCTTGTAAAGATATAAATGCTTATTCTAACAATAAAAATAAAGACTCTATTATGGTCAACTTTTCATTAAACAGCACAACACAAGGTGAGGATACCCTGGGGGTGGAAAAATACTGATGATGCAGGTATTACTGCTAGTGGACAAGAGAAATTTGGCTGTCACAGCAAGACGGCTGCTTGATATCTGTTCTCTGAGCTGGCTGTGGCTGTCCCTGGCCTACCTAGGGGAGCCCTGCTTCCTGAAGGCCATTCTGGGACGCTCTACAAGCTGGTCTAATCGTCCTGAGGCCAGTAACCTACATTCAGAATTGGTAAATGAGGGAGACAGGAAAACCCTCCTTTATCATGATACATGTACCTAGAGCCCCCAGTAGCTCAGCATTTCTGCCATCCTCCCATCAGACCTTCACCCTGTATCCCTSTCTGARCCTCAGGAAGACATGATGGTTGAGYGGGATGAGTCCTTTCCTCTGGCAGACATAGTCGGTTCCCTGGCACACTGGAGACCTGGTGCTCTCACAGCTGGGCAGGACGAAGACCGGGCAGACCCTCAGTTTATGTCACTATAGAAGCAATTTCCACTTCTGCGAGTGAAATTCAGTGACACTTCAGCTGGGCCACCCCAGAAACAGCAGGACGTACTTGCAYAGATCTGAATGAAGTCCACAGCTGTCATCAATTTGCCATTCGACATAGCCATGCAATAGCATGGAACAACTGTGACCAAGCTTCCMATCAAGACCTGTAACATCTTTTATGTGCAACCTGAAAAAAAATAAGGCAGCAGGTAAATGAGGTTCAGGACTAAATCCTGAACTTCACATCCTCCTAGGAAGAGCAATCAGATAATATACTTCTGCACAAGTTAAACAAGTACTATTCAGCAGTTTTTTTCTAATCCYTTTTCCAAAAAGGCTTAGAAGTGAATTATTCTTTAGCTCAAGTAAAATGAGCTTTTACTTTTGCAGCAATGATATCTATGTTCAGTCCCCCATAGGTCTTTCAATTAGCAAATGAAAGGGYGTGTTAGGTACAAGGCAAATACGTATCTTTAAAGGTTAATAAACAAAAAATTCTTATTTCTTGTTCAGGAAGAGAGTATTTTATAAGGTGCCTTTTATATTAATTCTATCTGAATGTAACTGGATGGACACAGATTACCATAGATTTGTGTAAATTAGGAGTATAAAAAATGCTAAAGATCCTCTTTACAGGRAAATTCCTACTAAGGTTTCCAAATACTGTGTGTATGTGAGAAAAAACACATAGACACCCAGGAGGTTGAAAACAGCTTTGCAGTGTTTGGAGGCACAAAACAGCAGAGTTAATGCTGCACCTGAGCATGGGAAACTTCAGTCTGTAGTATTAATGAGTCGGAGATATTGAGGAGCCTGTGCAGAGGCGGGGAGAAAATTTTGTGCGAGAGAAGTAAAGATTCGTGCAGAAAGACTGGAAAATAATTAAAAGGATCAGGAGAGAAGGAGTGCTAGCATAGAAGCAGAAAGGAAGATAAGTACTTTAGCTAAAAGGGGAAAATAAATCAGCACAGACAGAAAAGTAATTTTCAGTCAGTTAGGTAAGAGAGAGAAGCAGCAGAGTTTAGAGACAGGAGTTTAAAGCTCCTCCTGGAAGGCAGCTAGAGCTGTAACACACTTGGAAAGAAAGCAAGCTGCTGGATGAGTAGAGATTTTGTTGTTTTAAGATAAGCTTTAGATTAAGCAGAAGCCATCAGGCRCTGGAAGCACAGCAGTTAGGTTGCAGAAGCAGCCAGGTACCATTTTTATCCTTCTCCAACCCTTCAGTTCACATCTAAAAGCAATTATCAACATTACTGGGTCTCTTTCCATTGACTTCAGCATGCTTCTGAGCAGGCTTGACAGAGCACAAATCTGCAGTCCCATTAAGGTGCCTTGGCAGAAGTACCAAGTTGGTCCACCACTGCCCTTCATCCCAGCCCTTGGCTGTAATCAGATCCATGTTCCTTTTAAAGGGCCTTTGTTTCACMGATTAATTTTAACTCCTGCTTCTGAGTTTGAATAACTATAACCACTAGCATGAACTAGTCAGGAAAGAGTAACTCTGGAAGAAAAAGATGTTCCAGGCAACATTAGTGTTTATTGGTTGTGGTATTCAATGCACAGTTTTGCAAGTATTGAGACCCAGATGACTCTGTCAAAGATGAAAATAACACTACACATTATTAATRAAGAATGAGGGAAAGCACAAAGAAGGGAACCTAAACGAAAGATGCAGTTAGGATTAATTCCTCTTTTTTGRGGGGAAACAAAAGCTTTAGTTATCAGATGACTATAGGTCTTAGAGACAAGAAAGCTATATTCAGGGAAGGCCTCCCTCCATAAAAAATATTTAGCTATTAAACAATTGTAATGTAAGGGTAAGTAATGCCTGGGGTAAACATCTTGTCCAATTTTTTAGGTCCAAATCTGAGTCAAAATGGCTTGCTATATGGCATTRTATCTGTACTCTCTAAATGTTTACTGGCTCTTCTCTGAAGACTGTGGAAGATGCTATATGCATCAGACTTCTGYGTTTCTGAAACAAAACCTCCAGCCCTCTATTTTGAGTATTGCCCAAATGCTTTCATATTAATCAAATAGGAAATTATTTACAGCTGGGTGATTATCACATTATCAGAGAAATTTGTTCCTCATTTGTGAGGAACATTTGTCCCCCAAAAGGCCCTGTTTCACTGACCATCCAGCGCACAAACCGTCAGTGCTGGATGAGTTTGCATGTCTTCTTGTTCTGTATCTTAAATTGGTTTTTAGCCATCTGACAGGCTAAAAAAAAAAAAGAAAGAAAGAAAAAAAGAAAAAAAAAAAGAAAGAAAGTAGATGAGAAAAATAAGGGAGCTTGGAAGGGCAATTTAAAAAAAATCTAAGCGTGGTTCTGAGAAAACGTACAGATGAGGAAACTGAGGTGAGGAGATCTAAGGAAATGGGAGTAGYGAAGGTGTTGCTGTTTAGCCCAAGACACAGAGGCACGGAGAAGCTCACTCTACACACAACCCCCCTTTTCCCTCTCCTCATTAGCATTTGTAGCACATTAACGTTCCCTAAAATCATGAATGTGGTGTTTACACCTTCTTCTAAATCATTAATGAGACTGCCAAATAAGAGCACACCAAACACAAATCCCTTTTATAAACASTTTCCCCTTGGCTTGCTGCATTGTYATTTATTACCATTCCTTGTTYACACACCTAGGGCACTCTTTAGTCCACCTGACAGCTTTCAAATTCATGTCAGTTTGGATTAATTTTCTTCATCAGCTAATTTTCCAATTAATTTTCGCAAGTCGAGACTGTCTGATTGTCTTGGTTCCAGTTCTATTTATTTTTTATAGGTTTCAATTTTTCTTTTTCTTTTTTTTTTTTTTCCTTTTTCCCCCTCCTTCTGTAGGTAGGCTATGGTATCAGGACATCCATATTATTTATAATGAATATGATACCCAAATATATTAAATGATTTTCAGATACTGCCCCAGACACAATGTGTTTACATGGTGAAATTAGTGAGATGATTGCAACTGTTGTCCTTCACTGAGAGTGACTGTACTTAGCAATTGTGTTATTAAATTAATATATTTACAGGTATTTAGGATACATCTCTTGCTGTAAAATATATGTGTATATATATATATTCAGATATTAAAAATTGGAACAGAAGAGGAATCTCAAAGAAGAAAGGAAACTAAATTGATAAGTAAGGATTAGACAGATGTGCATGTACTTAAATAATGGTGTTCTGCTCAAACTTGTGATCACAGCTCCATTCCTAGAAGTACCCACCCCCCCCAAAGAAAAAAAAAAAAAAAAAAAGGCAAAATACCCTTTATTTTTGAGGAAGTAAGCCAATGTATGGAAAGACTCGATGACTCTTCCAAGAGAACCTAGAGGTAAATAGCAGAGCTCAAAAACCAAACCAGAAATTCACTGCTCTATACCCTGACAGTTACACTTCTTCCACATCCCATATTTTAGATTTCTCCTTTCCTCCCACTCTGAGAGGAAGCTCTTGAGCTGTAGGAGTGCAAGGTATTCCTCCCTGACACATTTTCCAGCCCAATGTAGTATGACTGTTGCTATCCTGAGATTTCCTACATAAAGAACAAGCTTCTACACAGACCTGCTCCCCAAGGGTTTTTTCAATAAACCTCAACAAATCCCTGTAGATCTCTAAGTATCTCATTGTCAGAAATACAATAAATTTCTCTGCAAAAAAGGTAATACTTTGAATTACTGTCTGCCTAGATTCTTCTTATCTGCCAGCAAAAATGATAAAGTAATCAATACTTTTCATTTTCAAAAATCTTAGTAATAAAGAGATAACATTTTGTTTCATTTTATTTCATTTTGTTTTGATTTATTTTATTTTATTTTTTGGGAAAAAACTGTTGGCCTCAAATAATGCCGCAGTAACAATTCTTCACACTTGAATGACAAAAGTTCCATAGAAACAAGGACCCAAATACTTGTCTGGTACAAATCTGTGCAATTCTGTGGACATCCGTACTGTGTGATCAGATATCACTTCAGGCAGAATGCAGTTGGACATCATGGACAACCTGCCTGAAAATCTGTGCTTCACCACAAATGTCCACTTTTAGGGTCTTAAAGGTGTGCTGATCCTTAATTTCCTTACAGTGAGGATACAACCTTAATTCCTTTGTCCTTACACCCGTGAAACAATGAGAAAAGCACTT